>NC_037668.1:87276643-87531986 GCF_003255815.1 Theropithecus gelada
TGGAAGACTTTGTTGCAGATAATTACAGCAAAATAGGTAAAAGAATAAAACATCTGTAGAGTGATTATGTGCACTGGAGGATCTTGGTGGGTTTGTTGTTATTGTGGTTTGTATGTTTGTTGTTTTTGTATGCATTAAAACACAGGAATGAAGTTTACTTTTTCCAAGACAAATGAGTTAATTATGACGGGTAGGCCATGACTATTAGGCTCTTGCCTTAACATTTATATGAACTGAGTGGAGATACATGCTATGAAAATCTGCATTGAAATATAGAATCAGAAATTGTGCTAGGCGTGGTGGCTCACACCAGTAATCCCAGCACTTTGGGAGCTGAGGCAGGCAGATTGCTTGAGCCCAGGAGTTCGGGACCAGTCTGGGCAACATGGCAAAACCTCATCTCTACAAGAAAAATACAAATGTTAGTCTGGCGTGGTGGCACGTGTCAATAGTGTCAGCTACTCCGGAGGCTGAAGTGGGAGGATTGCTTGAGCCTGGGAGGCAGAGGAGGTTGCAGTGAGCTGAGATGGTGCCACTGCACCGTAGCCTGGGCAACAGACAGAGCAGAACTCTGTCTTGAAGGGGGGGAAAAAAGAAGAGAGAGAGAGAGAGAAAGAGAGAGAAATTTGTTGGGCTAGACCGAGGAAGATATTTGTAAGGAGTATCTTGGGAATAGCATACTGAAGGGGCTGTGTATGGACCGCTTCCAGTCAGTATTAGGAAAATAATTTTATAAATTAGGTTCACGGGACAAGGCAAGGCTGTGAACAGGTAAAAAGGCCTTTTATGTGGGTAGTAAAGTACCTCTTCTATGCCCCAAGCACATTTCTCTGTGCTTGTATGTACCTTGTTTTATATATTTCTCACAACTACTGACAAAAGCACTGTTGCATGTTTACAGATGAGAATCAGAGAGATTAGTAACCTTGCCTAACCAGGCATGGAATCAATAAATGGTAAGTCAGGATTGAAATTCTCCCACTGGGAGGACCTGGAAGGAACTAATATTTTACTGGAACACAAATTTCAGCTTCAGTTACCTAATGGTTTAAGTGATTTGTAAAATGTATATGCCCTCCAAAAAATTAGTTGTTTTTTGCTGAATATTCCCATGGTATGTTGAAAATAGCTTTATTAGCGTATATATTGATTACCTGTTTATGTATCTTGATTCCTCACTAGACTGTGAGCTCTTTGACATAAGGATTTTCACTTATTTACCTTTGTATTTCCTGTCCTAGCACAGGGCATGGCATATTTTCATATTTCAGTGACTTTTTGTTTAAAATATTGAGATGGTTTGTACTAGGAGGTTGGCACTCTTTGCTTTAAAAATCTTTAATGATATTTACTGATTTTAACATTATCTTTGGCAGTTGAGTACAACTTCAACTCTGATTTTCTGATTACTGTTATATTTTTCTGCTCCTCTTTCCTGCCTCACACATGACACATGTTTAATTAGTATATTAGCTCTGCTAATGGAGCAGTATCTACAAGAAATATTCATTAGAAGTCCATAATGTTAATCTAGCAGAAAATTTCCAGAGTAACTTTATTAGATTTTTTCCCTGTTAAGTTAATGGATTTTTAATGGATGTCCTAAGGAGACATATCATTAAGCAGAATATTGCTGTACGTGAATTAAAACTTACCCATTTATCAAAATTAATTGTGTGATGTTTCCTTTGATTTTCACTTCTGGGGACCTGAGCTTGTAGTTTCAGTCTGAACCCAAAGTAGAAGATATTTAAGAGGCTGTTTATTCTCAGTTGTGACTTTCAGAAACTCCTCTGGAAGCTACCTCTAGACATTCTTTAGCAATTCTTGGAACTATGAAAAATGAATCTCAAAAGCCTCCCTATGAAGTGTTAAACATTTCCAATGGCCTCATTGCCCGTCAAGATGTGGACAATATAGTGTAAAACCTTTTAGCAGATTTGAGCATTGAGCATCCTGGATTTGAGCATTAATACAATTACCATAATTTGCTCCATGTGGAGCTTTTAGCCAAGTGTTTACCAGGCTTCCTGGGCCCATGCAGTAAATAAATGCTTTCCCCGAAAACTGAACACCTCAGCAACTGATGGTCTTATGGAGGAATTTTTTTTAAATGAATTATTTATGAAGTGTAAGTTAAGGATCAAATGCAACATTTATATGGTGTATTGCAAGGACAGGAGAAAAAATTTACAGGGTTTAAGTAACTACATGCAAGTTTCTAAAGCTAAAATGTTACTACCTAATGCCTTCTTTCAAGGAGGTATTTGGATGGCTTGGTTTGGGAACATTATACAAAGTAAGGAAAAATAGTTTTGTGCATCGAAAGAATATAGTAGAAATTTCTTTACAGTTGAATAGAAATTTCTTTACCGTTGAAACTGTGCAAATTGACTTAATATTCAGAACTGATGGAGAAAAACGAAACACAGTTTTTGGGTAGGGGATTATATAGCCCTACTGATAAAATGATCTGTGTTCAATGAAATCATCCAACAAACTGATCTGTGTCAATAAATTTTGACCTTTAGTTCCACATGACTAATTCCCAAGTTACCTATCTAATCCTAAGCATCTATCAAAAGCACATAGGAAGGAAGAGATCAGCAGGGACAAAGGACCCTTAGGAAGATAAACAACATCCCACCTGTTCTAATTGATTATCCAGGTGCCATTTCAGCATGCCCCAGTTGCCTTTTTAATTCGTGAGAAAATCTCTTTGTTCTACTATTGGGGTAGCCCACTTTATGAAAATTCATGTGTTCAGCATGGCTGAATTATAGAGTGATTATTTGCATTACTAACAGGGTTTGTCATATGAAGGGATTCAGTGTATTAGCTTATAGATCATTCCTTTATTTGGGACCAGGGAAGCCAGGCAAAGAATAAATGTAAATTCCAAGTCCAAGAAGTTAGTAAGTGAGAGGCAGAAATGAAGGTAAAGGGCAGGAGACAGTTTCTTGAGAGGAGGGAGGCTGCTTTTAAAATGGGTTTCCTCGACCTGGGAAGCACATGGGGTTGGGGGATTTCCCTTTCCTAGACAAGGGAAGCCGTGACAGACTATACCTGGAAAACCGGGACACTGCCACCTAAATACTGGGCTTTTCCAACATTTTGGGCAAATGGCACATCAGTAGATTATATCCTGCTCCTGGCTTGGTGGGTCCCATGCCCATGGAGCCTTGCTCACTGCTAGAGCAGCATTTCGAGATTGAACTGTGAGGTGGCAGCGAGGTCGAGGGAGGGGCGTCTGCCATTGCTGAAGCTTAAGTAGGTAAACAGAGTGGCTGCAGAGCTTGAACTGGGTGGAGCCCACCTTAGCTCAACAAGGCCTGCCTGCCTCTGTAGACCCCACCACTGGGGGCAGGGCATAGCTGAATAAAAGGCAGCAGAAACCTCTGCAGTCTTAAATGTCCCTGTCTGACAGCTCTGAAGAGAGCAGTAGTTCTCCCAGCACGGTGTTTGAGCTCTGAGAACTGGACAGACTGCCTCCTCAAGTGGGTCCTTGACCCCCATGTAGCCTAAATGAGAGACACTTCCCAGTAGGGGCTGACAGACACCTCATACAGCCGGGTGCCCCTCTGAGATGCAGCTTCCAGAGGAAGGATCAGGGAGCAGTATTTGCTGTTCTACAGTATTTGCTGTTCTGCAGCCTCCACTGGTGATACCCAAAAAACAGGGTCTGGAGTGGACCTCCAGCAAATTCCAACAGACCTGCAGCTGAGGAACCTGACTGTTAGAAGGAAAACTAACAAACAGAAAGGAAGAGCATCAACATCAACAAAAAGGATGTCCACACCAACACCCCATCTGTAGATAACCATCATCAAAGACCAAAGGTAGATAAAACCACAAAGATGGGGATAAAACAGAGCAGAAAAGCTGAAAATTCTAAAAATCAGACTGCCTCTCCCACTCCAAAGGAATGCAGCTCCCCTCCAGCAACGGAACAAAACTGGATAGAGAATGACTTTGACAAGTTGACAGAAGTAGGCTTCAGAAGATCGGTAATAACAAACTTCTCCGAGCTAAAGGAGGATATTTGAACCCATCACAAAGGAGTTAAAACCTTGAAAAAAGATTAGTCAAATGGCTAACTAGAATAAACGTGTAGAGAAGACCTTAAATGACCTGATGGAGCTGAAAACCATGGCATGAGAACTACCTGACACATGAACAAGCTTCAATAGCCAGTTTGATCAAGTGGAAGACAACGTATCAGTGATTGAAGATCAAATTAATGAAATAAAGTGAGAAGAGAAGTTTAGCGAAAAAAGAGTAAAAAGAAACAAACAAAGCCTCCCAAGAAATGTGGGACTATGTGAAAAGACCATATCTACGTTTGATTGGTGTACCAGAAAGTGACAGGGAGAATGGAAACAAGCTGGAAAACACTCTACAGGATATTATACAGGAGAACTTTCCCAACCTAGCAAGGCAGGCCAACATTCAAATTCAGAAAATACAGAGAACACCACAAAGATACTGCTCGAGAAGAGCAACCCCAAGACACATAATTGACAGATTCACCAAGGTTGAAATGAGGGAAAAAATGTTAAGGGCAGCCAGAGAGAAAGGTTGGGTTACCCACAAAGGGACGCCCATCAGACTAACAGCAGACCTCTCAGCGGAAAGTCTGCAAGCCAGAAGAGAGTGGGGGCCAATATTCAACATTGTTAAAGAAAAGAATTTTCAACCCAGAATTTCATATTTAGCCAAACTAAGCTTCACAAGTGAAGGAGAAATAAAATCCTTTACAGACAAGCAAATGCTGAGAGATTTTGTCACCACCAGGCCTACCCTACAAGAGCTCCTGAAGGAAACACTAAACATGGAAAGGAACAACTGGTACAAGCCATTGCAAAAACATGCCGAAATGTAAAAACTGTCGATGCTAGGAAGAAACTGCATCAACTAACGAGCAAAATAACCAGCAAATATCATAATGACAGTATCAAATTCACACTTAACAATATTAACCTTAAATGTAAATGGGCTAAATGCGCCAATTAAAAGACACAGACTGGCACATTGGATAAAGAGTCAAGACCCATTAGTGTGCTGTATTCCGGAGACCCATCTCACATGCAGAGACACACATAGGCTCAAAATAAAGGGATGGCGGAAGATCTACCAAGCAAATGGAAAGCAAAAAAAAGTAGGGGTTGTAGTCCTAGTCTCTGATAAAGCTGACTTTAAAACAACAAAGATCAAAACAGACAAAGAAGGCCATTACGTAATGGCAAAGGGATCAATTCATCAGGAAGAACTAACTATCCTAAATATATATGCACCCAATACAGGAGCACCCAAAGAGATTTGGACTCCCACACAATAATAATGGGAGACTTTAACACCCCACTGTCAGTATTAGACAGATCAACGAGACAGAGGCTTAACAAGATGTCCAGGACTTGTATTCAGTTCAGCACCAAGCAGACCTAATAGACGTCTACAGAACTCTTCACCCCAAATCAGCAGGATATACGTTCTTCTCAGCACCACATTGCACTTATTCCAAAATTGGGCACGTAGTTGGAAGTAAAATACTCCTCAGCAAATATAAAAGAACAGAAATCACAACAAACTATCTCTCAGACCACAGTGGAATCAAACTAGCACTCAGGATTAAGAAACTCACTCAAAACTGCCCAAATACATGGAAACTGAACAATCTGCTCCTGAATGACTACTGGGTACATAATGAAATGAAGGCGGAAATAAAGATGTTCTTTGAAACCAATAAGAATAAAGACACAAAGTACAAAAATCTCTGGGACACATTTAAAGCAGTGTGTAGAGGGGAATTTATAGCACTAAATGCCCACAAGGGAAAGCAGGAAAGATCTAAAATTGACACCCTAACATCACAATTAAAAGAATTAGAGAAACTAGAGCAAACACATTCAAAAGCTAGCAGAAGGCAAGAAATAACTAAGATCAGAGCAGAACTAAAGGAGATAGAGACACAAAAAAACCCTTCAAAAAAATCAGTGAATCCAGGGGCTATTTTTTTGAAAAGATCAACAAAATTCATAGACTGCTAGCAAGACTAATAAAGAACAAAAGAGAGAAGAATCAAATAGACACATTAAAAAATGATAAAGGGGATATCACCACTGATCCCACAGAAATACAAACTACCATCAGAGAACACTATAAACACCTCTATGCAAATAAACAAGAAAATCTAGAAGAGATGACTAAATTCCTGGACACATACACCCTCCCAAGACTAAGCCATTCAAGTTGAATCCCTGAATATACCAATAACAGGCTCTGAAATTGAGACAATAATGAATAGGCTACCAACCAAAAACAGTCCAGGACCAGATGGATTCACGGCTGAATTCTACCAGAGGTACAAAGAGGAGCTGGTACCATTCCTTCTGAAACTATTCCAATCGATAGAAAAAGAGGGAATCCTCCCTAACTCATTTTAGGAGGACAACATCATCCTGATACCAAAGCCTGGCAGAAACTCAACAAAAGAGGGAATTTTAGACCAATACTGCCTGATGAACATCAATGTGAAAATCTTCAATAAATTTCTGGCAAACCAAATCCAGCAGCACATCAAAGAGCTTATCCACTACGATCAAGTTGGCTTCATCCCTGGGATGCAGGGCTGGTTCAACATATGCAAATCAATAAACATAATCCATTGCATAAACAGAACCAAAGACAAAAACCACTTGATTATCTCAACAGATGCAGAAAAGGCCTTTGACAAAATTCAATAGCCCTTCATGTTAAAATCTTAATAAACTAGGTATTGATGGAATGTATCTGAAAATAGTAAGAACTATGTATGACAAACCCATAGCCAATATCATACTGAATGGGCAAAATCTGGAAGCATTCCTTTTGAAAACTGGCACAAGACAGGGATCCTCTCTTTCACCACTCGTTTTAAACATAGTGTTGGAAGTTCTGGCCAGGGCAATCAGGCAAGAGAAAGAAATAAAGCGTATTCAGTTAGAAATAGAGGAAGTCATTGTCCCTGTTTGCAGATGATATGATTATATATTTAGAAAACACCATTGTCTCAGACCAAAATCTCCCTAGCTAATAAGCAACTTCGGTGAAGTCTCAGGATACAAAATCAATGTGCAAAAGTCACAAGCATTCCTATACACCAATAACAGACAAACAGAGCCAAATCTTGAGTGAACTCCCATTCACAATTGCTACAAAGAGAATGAAATACCAAAGAATCCAACTTACAAGGGATGTGAAGTACCTCTTTAAGGAGAACTACAAACCACTGCTCAATGAAATAAAAGAGGACACAAACAAATGGAAGAACATTCCATGTTCATGGATAGGAAGAATCAATATTGTGATAATGGCCATACTGCCCAAGGTAATTTATACATTTGATGCCATCCCCGTCAAGCCACCAATGACTTTCTTCACAGAATTGGACAAAAGTACTTTAAAGTTAATTTAAAAACTACTTTAAAATTAATATGGAACCAAAAGAGCCCACATTGTCAGGACAATCCTAAGCCAAAAGAACAAAGCTGGAGGCATCACGCTACCTGACTTCAAACTATAATACAAGGCCACAGTACCCAAAACAGCATGGTACTTGTACCAAAACAGAGATATAGACCAATGGAACAGAAAAGAGCCCTCAGAAATAATACCACACATCTAAAACCATCTGATCTTTGACAAACCTGAAAAAAACAAGAAATGGGGAAAGCATTCTCCATTTCATAAATGGTGCTGGGAAAACTGGCTAGCCATATGTAGAAAGTTGAAACTGGATTCCTTCCTTATACCTTATACAAAAATTAACTTAAATGTTAGACCTAAAACCATAAAAACCCTAGAAGAAAACCTAGGCAATGCCATTCTGGACATAGACATGGGCAAGGACTTCATGTCTAAAACACCAAGAGCAATGGCAACAAAAGCCAATATTGACAAGTAGGATCTCATTAAACTAAAGGGTTTCTGCACAGCAAAAGAAACTATCATCAGAGTGAACAGGCAACCTACAGAATGAGAGAAACATTTTGCAATTTACCCATCTAACAAAGGGCTAATATCCAGAATTTACAAGGAACTTAAAAAAATTTACAAGAAAAAAATCAAACAACCCCATCAAAAAGTGGGCAGATGATATGAACAGACCCTTCTGAAAAGAAGACATTTATGCAGCCAACAGACACATGAAAAAATGCTCATCATCCCTGGTCATCAGATAAATGCAAATCAAAACCACAATGAGATACCATCTCACAGCAGTTAGAACTGCCATCTTTAAAAAGTCAGGAAACAACAGGTGCTGGAGAGGATGTGAAGCAATAGGAACACTTTTACACTGTTGGTGAGACTGTAAACTAGTTCAACCATTGTGGAAGACAGTGTGGCGATTCCTCAAGGATCTAGAACTAGAAATACCATTTGACCCAGCCATCCCATTGCTGGGTATATACCCAAAGGAATTTAAATCATGCTGCTGTAAAGACACATGCACACGTTATGTTTATTGTGGCACTATTCACAATAGCAAAGACTTGGAACCAACCCAGATGTCCATCATTGATAGACTGGATCAAGAAAATGTGGCACAGATACACCATGGAATACTATGCAGCCATGAAAAAAGGATGAGTTCATGTCCTTTGTAGGGACATGGATGAAACTGGAAACCATCATTCTCAGCAAACTATCGCAAGGACAGAAAACCAAACACCGCATGTTCTCACTCATAGGTGGAAATTGAATAATGAGAACACTTGGACACAGGGCGAGGAACATCACACACTGGTGCCTATCATGGGGTGGGGTGAGCGGGGAGAGAGAGCATTAGGAGATATACCTAATGTAAATGACGAGTTAATGGGTGCAGCACACCAATGTGGCACATGTATACGTTTGTAATAAACCTGCACATTGTGCACAGGTACCCTAGAACTTAAAGTATAATTTAAAAAAAATTTTAAGTAAAGAACCTTGGCTGGGCATGGTGGCTCACACCTGTAATCCCAGCACTTTGGGAGGCCAAGGCAGGTTGATCATGAGGTCAGGAGATTGAGACCATCCTGGCTAACACGGTGAAACCCCATCTGTATTAAAAATGCAAAAAATTAGCCAGGTGTGGTGACAGTCACCTGTATTCCCAGTTACTCGGGAGGCTGAGGCAGGAGAATGGTGTGAACCTGGGAGGCAGAGCTTGCAGTCAGCCGAGATCACACCACTGAACTCCAGTCTGCTCAACAGAGCAAGACTCTGTCTTTAAAAAAAAAAAGAGTCTTGACCAATGAACTAATGATAGGTATATGCTGTTGACATAAAAGTGCAAAAATCCTCAATAAAATACTGGCAAACTGAATCCAGCAGCACATCAAAAAGCTTATCCAACACGATCAAGTTGATACGCCACCTGAACAGAGCCACCTGAGGCAAGAGTGCAGTATTGTCTTTGGTCACACTGAATCAAAGTTCAGGGATCTTCTACCTGTTGTTGGAATCTGGCTAGACTTTGGAACCTGCGCAATACTGACTTATCCACCCATTGGCTGGCCAATAAGTTGAGACAAAGAGAAAAGAAGCCACCTATACTTGCCTGAAGCAAGCTGCACTTGATCAGCTTGATTTATGAACTCAGAGTCCACAGGCCCGAGTACAGGGTGGCTCAAGAAGAAAGTATTAGTTCTTTTCTGCTGCTATAACAGAATACTTGAGGTTGTGTGATTTATAATCAGCAGAGTTTAATTCAGCTCAGGGTTCTGGAGGCTGCAGTGTCCAAGGGTGCCAATAACTTCTGGGAATCTGGTAAGGGCCTTCTTGCTGCATCATCCCATGGCAAAGGCTGCAAGAGTGTGAGACTGCACACACAAGAATGAGAGTGGGCAAGAGGGGTCTGGGCTTTCTTTTATCAGAAGTGCCTCCTAAGACAATGGCATTAATACATTCATGAGGGCAGAACCCTCATGGCTTAATCACATCTTAAAAGTCTCACCTCTTAATACTGTCCCAATGGCAATGAAATTTTAACATGACTTTTTGTTTTAATGTGCTGAGCTTTTGTTCATTTTTTTTTAACTTTTAAGTTCAAAGGTATAAGTGCAGTTTTGTTACATAGGTAAACTTGTATAATGGGGGTTTGTTGTACAGATTATTTCATCACCCAGGTATTAAGCCTAGTACCCATTAGTTATTTTTCCTGATCCTCTTCCTCCTCCCACCCTTTGCCCTCCACCCTCCAAAAGAACCCAGTGTGTGTTATTCCATGTGTTCTCATTCTTTAGCTCCCACTTAAAAGTGAGAACATGCGATATTTGGTTTTCTGTTCCTGTGTTAGTTTGCCAAGGATGATGGCCTCCAGCTACATCCATGTCCTTGCAAAGGACATGATCTTGTTCTTTTTTTATGGCTGCATAATAATCCATGGTGTACATGTACCACATTTTATTTATCCAGTCTATCATTGATGGGCATTTAGGTTGATTCCATGTCTTTGCTATTGTGAATAGTGCTGCAGTGAACATACATGTGCATGTGTCTTTATAATAGAATGATCTATATTCTTTTAGGTGTATACCCAGTAATGAGATTTCTGGGTCAGATAGTATTTCCGTCTTTTAAGTCTTTGAGGAATCACCACACTGTCTTCCACAATGACTGAACTATTTTACACTCCCACCAACAGTGTATCAACAGTGTTTAAGCATTCCTTTTTCTTCACAACCTCACAAGCATGTGTTATTTTTTGACTTTTTAATAGCCATTCTGACTAGTGTGAGATGGTATCTCATTGTGGTTTTGATTTGCATTTCTCTAATGGTCAGTGATGTTGAACTTTTTTTTATATCAATATGACTTTTGAAGGGGACATTCAAACCATCAGAGAGATACATGCCAAGCCTTCATGGACTCCACTTCAGGCCTGTGACCCCATTTCCCATTTAACATGGCCTCATGGATACTATTATACAATCTTTTAAGTCTCAGGGATCCAGCTAGGTGATTCCTTCTCCCATGGATGGAATAAGGGAGATTTTAAAGCAGGAAATGGGAGCATTCACACAAATACTACTTCATTTTAGGGAAAGAAGAGGAAATTCCCTTTTGTAAACAAACCATAGAGGTTTCTAGCAACAACATGCATTATGTCCAGTGCTGGAAGCCTGAATCCAGTGATGGCATACATAGTTGTGGATGTTGTAAAATCCGTTTAGGGCAATTAATATTCAATATTCTGAATTTTTCCAGTAAAACTGGACATGTTTACAAGGATTCATCTCTTCGTTCTTTATAGTGTGTGGCTTGTTTTTCATTTTGTTGTGAATGAGCCAGATAATTCAGTTATTTCTGTCATCACAGAGTTTTGCTGAAGTGCTGCTTCATCTTTGTATCATGTGATATAAGTGCCAATTTTTCTAATTTATATTGGGCGCTCTGGAGAAATATTTAACTACAGGTAATCCCAGCCTTTTCTAGGCTAAATGGGGCCCATCACACCATTACCTCCCTTGTCCTGAGGGAGGCTTATATGGTTTGGCTCTGCATCCCCACCCAAATCTCATCTCAAATTGTAATCCACACATATCAAGGGAGAGACCTGGTGGAAGGTGACTGGATTCTGGGGGCTGTTTCCCCAGTGTTCTTCTCTTGATAGTGAAGGAATTCTCAGGAGATCTGATTGTTTGATAAACGTTTGGCATTGTCCTTGCTTATTCTTGCTATCTCCTGCCTTCCTTCCCCCTCTCCTTCCACCGTGGTTGTAAGTTTCCTGAGGCCTCCCTAGCCATGTGGAACTGTGAGTCAATTAAACCTCTTTTCTTCATAAATTACACAGTCTCAGGTATTTCTTTATAGCAGTGCGAAAATGGAGTAATATAGGGGCCATCCCTGTGGGTACTCTGGACTGAGATTTGCCTTTGCCTGTCACCCTGAGCTTTTGATCTTACCTTATCCTCTTATCATCCTTCTCATTCCTGTCTAAGTAACAGAACTAGGTCTTTGGGTGAGTTACTTGATCTTTCTCAGCCTCAGTTAGTAGATTATGAAGATTAATAAGTATATCATGAGGATTAAAGGTAATAATGCAGGTAAAGCTCTTAGCATACAGTAAATCTTCAGAAAGTACCTATCTGAAGGCAAGTACCTATCCTCTGAGTATTGATGCCTTATTTTACTGTTTAGTATCGAATTTCTGCCTGATAAAGAATGACTTGGAGGTCTCCATGCGAGTTAGCCATCCTTCCAGTCATGCATCCATCCAGCCACACTCCCTGAGTGTCTCCTGTGTGCCAGTTGCTGGGCTAAGTACTAGGGACACAAAAGTGAATTCATCATCCCTTTGGGGACCTCATGTCTACTAGGGGTAGGGGCGGGTAAATGAATGAGTAATCTCAAGGTTTTTCAGTAAGTCTACAGACATCCAAGGTGCCATGGAGAAGCAGAGCAGGCAGTCACTGGCACTGGTGGTGGTATCAAGGAAATTTTCTCATGAGATGGCGTTTTATATGTCTGGAAAATTTGAGTAGTAGTTTACCAGAAGAGAGGGGAAATGTCTTCCAAGGCAGAAGAAACAGTGCAGGCACAGACATGGAGGCATGGAAGAGTGTAGGATGTGTGTGAACTGTTGGGTGTGGATGGAGCATAGTGGACCTGAAGCAAGGTGGAGAGGAGTGGTGGTGGGCAAGATAGGAGAGTGGATGGGAGGCTAGTTTCTAATGGAACTTCTAACTTTCCTCAAAGATGGGGCCACCGATTAGAGACTCAACATGGCAAGATTCACTCCATTCCTTTCAAGAGATGGCTCTAATTACTACTCCTGCCAATGCAATAAATAAAACTTGAGGGCATTAGGAGTCATTTTAGAATGTTTGTGGCTCCTATGAAGCTGTGTGTGGGGGGGTGGGGGTTGGTGGTGGGGTAAGCCCATTTCTTTTTTAAAATCACATACATTGCGCCTTAGCTACCCTCCCTTCCATAAAGGTTTTTTGTGAAGCTGGAATGTGATATCAGATGTCACAGGGCAGTGTGGTTTATGAAGCTGGTAGAAATGTTAGTTCTTACCATTTGTAAGTACACCTTGGCACCTGGAGGACAGGAATATTCACTCCTGCATCACTCTGTTCCAACGCTGTGTTCCCACTCCTTAGATTCCCAGAAGTACTGTTTTCAGCTGCTGGCCCTTCCAGGAATAGCCAAGAGCCAGAAGGGCAAAGGAGTAGTGTTGACCACATCATGGTGATACAAGGTAATAGCTTTCAGAGGTTTTGCTCTGGAACTGTTCCTCCTTTCAATATGGCATCTGAAAGATAATTGGAAGTCCCCCAAAAGTGAGGTCACCCCCAACTTCTCTTCCTACTGCTGGAGAATCAGTGATTGTCAGAGCTGAAAGGGATCATAGAGATTTTGCTGTAATGCACTCATTTTATAGATAAAACACTGAGGCTCAGGGATGTGAGGTGAATTTCCTTGGTGCTGCAGCATTTTAATGACAGAAATGAGACCAGAAACCAGGTCTTCTGACCCCTGGTCCTGTGCTGGTTCTGTTCCTCCCTGCCACTTCTCCTGTTTGAGTTTTTCAGCAATGTGAGGACATTTAGCCAGTCTGGATACTGACATTTGAAGGAGGCTAACCACTAGAAGAATGTCAAGGAAAGAAAGATTTATGTAGGTGAATTCACCCAATCCATTGTCCAATCTTCAGTCATGCAAATGTAGGAACTGGACTTTGCCCAAGTCAGAGACATTTGGATCTAGGAATACACTGATCAAGCCCTTAAGTGACTGATGTAGATAAACTAGAATAAGTAAGCAATATGTTAATGGTTGCCTTGTTAATAGTTAAGAGATTGGTCACCAGGGTCACATGGACTTGACTTCAATTCCGACTGTCATCTGTAATGAAATTTCTGCTTATGTAACTTTGGGTGAGTTACTTGATCTTTCTCAGCCTCAGTTAGTAGATTATGAAGATTAATAAGTATATCATGAGGATTAAAGGTAATAATGCAGGTAAAGCTCTTAGCATATAGTAAATCTTCAGAAAATGATAGTTCTTACTACCATAATGATTGTCCATTCCTCTGAATTCAAATTTCTCTCTAGGTGGTAGGTTATCTGCCAAAGACCATAACCCCTTGAATAATCCCAGGTAATTATTGCCAACTTCTAGGTTTGGGATTTTTTTTTTTTTTTTTTTTGAGCTTCATCCTTGGATTCACACAACCTTTTTCCAACCAAGATACAATAAAACTAATTAGATTTCTGCTTCTAAATTATAATCACATTTCATAATCACAAGCCTTCCTTGAGAGTCATCTTAATTGAAATTAAGGGTTTTCCTGAATTCGTCAGGTCCACATGACTGGCGGTCTTTAGCTTTTTTCCATGAAAAGAGGGGTGCATATCCACAGGCAAATAAAAAAAATACAGGATATGTTGGTAATAATAACTAGTTAATTAATAATGGTTAATGTTCCTACAGTGCTTTACAACTTAGAAGAGTATTTCTTTTCATGCACTATCATATTTTTTTCTTCCACCAAACTTGTAAAATAGGTTTTATTTCAGTTTTGCACCTGGGGAAGCCAGAATTGATGAGCTTTGGTCTTTTCCATCTCAGTAGAAGGTGTCACAATTCTCCCTGTCATTCAGGACCCAAACCTAGAAGTCATTCTTGATGCTTCTCTTCTTCCTCTTATACCTTACATTTAACCTATCAACAAGTCCTTTCTGCTTTGCTCCAAAGTGGACCCTGAATGAGGCATTCCTGCCCCTCTTCACTATTAGTATCATAGTTCAAAATAGTTTTATTTCTTGCTGGATTTGTGTGCTAGCCTCATAAATGGTCTCCCTGTTTCTGTCCTTCCCTCTGATAATCCATTCTCCACACAGCAGCCAGAGTGATATTTTAAAAATGTAAATCAGATCATGTTACTCTCCGGCTTAAATTCCTCCAGTGGCTTCCCATTGCAGTTGGGAAAAAAAAATAACTCCTTGCCATATTCAACAAAGTCTTGCGTGATCTCTCTCTGACTTTTATTGCTTACCATGCCCCCACGTAGTCATCATCCAACCACAATAACCTTCTTTTTGTCCCTCAGACATTTCCAGTGTATGTAGCTTTCGCGTTAACTCTGCCCTCTGTCTGGCATGGCCCTTCTCAAAATATTCACATGGGCTATCTCTTTCTCTTTGTTCAGATCTCAGCTTCAGTGTCATCAGAGAAGAGCTTCCCCTTACCACCCAAACAGTCCCTTCTTCTACTTCAGCAGTATTCTATTTCCCTGTTGTATTGTATTCTTAGCACTCGTCCCTATCCAAAATTAATCAGTCTTGCCTAGGTGCTTTATAGATATTAACTTGTTTAATGCCTTTAACCAGTCTAGACAGGTACTACTATATTCGTTTTACTGATGAGGAAATTAAGGCAAGGAGAGGTTAAGTAAATTGCTCAAGGTCACACAGTGAGTAATGGAGCCAGAGACAGGTCTGCTCTAGATCCTGCACATCTGTCCATGAAGCTGCAGTCTCCCGGCCTGGGCTGCGCTGATACAGCTGCAGTTCTCAGACCAAGTTCAATAAGAGTCCCAGTTCTAGTCCAGTGATACCTGAAGTCACATGTTTCATTCTGGGCCTCACATTTATGAAAGGCACTGACGTCATGCTCCAGATGGAAAACATAATTTAAAGCCAGTGAATTTAAGAAGCAGTTGAACAGTTTTGGGTTGTCACATCAAATTGCCTGCCCAAGGTCAAAATATTAGCAAATTATAGATCTAGATTTTAATTGAGAGTTGTCTGACATCCCCCTCCTCAATGCTGACTTGAGATTATTCAAGATGACAGAAGATAAGTGCTGCCTCAGAGGTTCCTTCCTCCCTCTCTGTCTTTGAAAAAGCACAAGGAGAAGAGGGCTGAAGATGTAGCTGTCCAGTAAATTGGAACCATCTCGGCTCCTCTGAAATTCTAGAAGAATGAGTGAACAGTATGATACCTTGCAAAACTTCATGTGTCTTAATCACATTAAAATTCACAATTCAGTTTTGGATTTATTTTTCCTTGCTTTGTGAAAGTTATTGACTTGGGACTTGCTTCTGGATCTCAGTTGGACGTCTGACCTCATGCCATTATTGTCATCCATTTAGAGGTCATTTATTTCAGTGTTCTTGAAAGGCAGCCATTCCCAATGGTTGGCCTTCTCTATTGCATGTGACACATTGTAGCTCTTCTGCTTAGCTTTTCTTGGCCACCCAGCTAGCAGGTGGTGACTTTGGCCTCCATTGTGGCCCTTACCTCTGACTTTGTAGCTCCTCTGCAGTACTCTTCGCTCTGGTTCTGTGGAGTTTTGACTCCGAGATACCCATGACCTTTTAAGTTTCCCAGCACCAGCTAACCTTTCTGAGAATCTGCATCAGAGGGCTGCAGTGGTCAGGGTGGCAGGTCACCAGTTGACTAATGGCCTCCTCCAAGGTTTGCTGGCAGACACTGCGTTGCTGTGAACCCTATTGATCCCAGAAGTTTGCCTGCTGCTTAGACAGTCTTTGCGGGCGTGAGGAGGTAGTGAGTCATGGAGCCACCACCCTTGCTACCCATCTGTTCTTGTGGTGAGGAGAACAAAGATGATCTCTTTGTGGTATCATAAAACCTAGAAAGACATTAAAAATTCCGTTAAAATTTCATACCCTTTTAGCTCTTGAAATGTACAATCTATTACGAGGGGAAAAAAAATAAAACCCACTGTAATTTTCCCCCCACTGCCCTTACTTCAGAGGCTACTTAAGGGACCAGGTAATGATTTTACGGTGTTTATTAATACTTCATGTTCTGCTTCCCTCCCCCATTCATGTGTCTTTAAATTGAAAGCACAGAAACTGCCAGGGGATCTTTAAAATCCAGAGCTTTTGCGATGTCATATGTTGTTCTGTTATCGACATTGTATGTAGAGATCTATTGTTGACTCAGTGCTGGGCATGGAGTAGGGGGGCAGTATTTATTTTTAAAATGCACTTTGGAGTAATGGAAATAACATGAGTTTTGGAGCCAGATATACATGAGTTTGAATCCTGGCCCTGCCATTTACTACCTTTGTGACTGGTGTCAAACAAGTTACTTAACCTCTGAAGGCCACTCAGTTCAACCACTTTCCAGATTGGGAAAGTAATACCTCTCTCTGGTAATCTGGATGACCTCACACAGAGACCTCTTAATGCAGGCCTCATGGGAACAATCTTGTCTTATCCTAATGTCCAGATAATTTTTAGTTTTTCTTAGTTGTTCTGAGTAATTACTTTTATTTTCTCTGTCTCTCGTGGGTATCATGTAGAGTAACTGCAAGATATCCCTCACCCCTTTGGCTGCTTGGGAATTGACAGAATATTGAAGACTCATCTATAGTAGATTTATAAGCCATTGGTATAAAGCTATAACCTCACCTCAACTTATTTTGTTCCCATGTTTGGTTTATTTAATATTTGATCCCACTTACCTCATTTTATATTTGCCTACTAGTTATAAGCTGCCTGAAATAATTTATAACATAGCATGTAGAAATATGTCTGGAACATAGTAGGTACTCAATAGATAATTTGGTAAATGAATGAATAAATAAGCATTAGAGATACAGATACAATATGTTTCAGAGGAGAATTAAATAAAACAGGGCAAGATAATGAGTTTGTGCCTTTGAGATATCTAAATAAAAATGTAGAGTAGGCATTTGGATCTATGCTGGGAAAAAAGGCTAGAAATAGAGATTTGGAAGTCATCAGTGTAGATGATATTTGAAGCCATAGATATGTGAGAGACTCTAGAGGGAGAAGAGAAATTTTAGTAATTTAGAGGCTAGGTAGAGGAAGATGCGCCTGCAAAGGAGGCTAAGGATGTACCTGTGAAGGGCAGGGAGATAATGAGGAGATTTTGGAAGGGGAGGGAACAATCTCCAAGGATGCTGAAAAAGGAAGAGAGATAAGAACTGGATATTGTTCATTTGATATAGTGACTCAGGGACCTTAGTGAAAGTCACTTGCTTATAATAGTGAGGCAGAAGATAAAGTTGTATAGTAGCCACAGCTAACACTGAGCACAGAGGCTGTGCCAAGTGCTTAATGTGGACTGTTACATTACAACAACCTGATGAGATGTGTAGTCATCTCACCTCATTCCCATTTTTTACAGAAAATCAAAATGAGGCATAAAGAAGTTAATCACCCAAGGTCATATGGCTGGGTTCAAGCCAAGACAGATGTCAGGACTTAGAACCATAGCTGAGAGAATGAAGCCAGAGTTTAGATAACTCAAGAAATTTGGTCGGAGTGTGGGGGGAGAGAGAGATGGGGTGGTCACTAGGGGAGGAAGATGGTTGGAAATAGGTAGAGTGTTTCGCTGTTTGGTTGGTTGATTGTTGGAAGATGGAGATTTGCTTGGGCATGTCTGATTGCTGAGAAGAAGATTCTAGTAGTGAGTGACAGGTTGCTGATACCCAGAGAGAAGGGAGAATCAGTACTGTAGGTCCAGAGAAGGCAGGCAGGATTAGCCTTGGAATACAGACTTTCTATTTTAATAGGTAGGAAGAAGACAAAAATGGTTCAGATCTGAGGAGCAGCATGCACTCGGAAGGGGGAAGTTAAGGGATTTCCCTTCATGTGGCTTCTGTTTTCTTTGTGAAGTAAAAAGTGAGATGATCTTCTGACAGGGTGGTAGCCAAGTGAGAGAGTCAGAATGTGGAAAAGGTTTAAAATAGAAGTACAGAGGATGGGGAAAAGATGATTAGAGAAGACTTGGAGGATATCAAATGGTACACAGAACTCTGTTAGGGGTCGTCATGAATTTATTATAAATCTGCACTGTGGTGTGATTTTCTCCAGCAGCACTCAGCATCTGGTTGTAAGCACAAAGGAAAGGGTTGTTCTTTTGTTTTAGGAATCTTAATGAATAGCAATAGTCTGTTCTACAAGTCCTTGACACCACCTTCTTCTATATGCTGTATCTAATCAGTTACCAAGTGCTGTCAGTCTTATGCTTCAAATACCTCTATAATTCATGAACTCTTTCCACCTCAAAGTGCTAACAAGCATGCGTTCCCATAATCTCACACCTGGATTGTTCAACAGGCTTCTAACACTTGTCGTTGAATGGAGACTTGCCTTTTTCAATCCATCCTGAACACTACAGCCAGCATGAACTTTTTTATAATGAAAATCTAATCTAATCCTGTGACCTCCCAGCATAAACCTTGCCAAGTCTTCCCAATGCTTTTAGGGCAAAAATCAAAAACCCTATTATGGTCTCCCCTCCTTCTGGCACCACTGTTTCCATTGATCTCTGACCTCAGTGGACATCTTTCGTTTTTCTGCACATGACACCCTTCTCACCACAAGACCTGCTCTCATGGTCTTGTTTTGCTTCCAGTATCAAATTCATGTTCCAGGAAGAAGGATAAGGATAAAGGGCAAAAGTATGGACTTTGCTTCTGTTCCAGTGTTAACTCTGAAACCTCACTCAGTCTCTTATGCCTACATGTCAATGGCCAGAACTGTATTACATACCACTACCTGCAAGGGAATCTGGGAAAAGATCCATTTTTTTTGCCAGTCACATTTCAGCTTCCAATAAAATGAGAGTTGTGTTATTTAAAAAGAAGAGGAGGAAGGGCACTAGGTAAGCAACCTGGAGTGCCACCTTCAATGAGGAGGTGTTTTTCAGATAAAGAGTTGAGTGAAGGGGATGCTGACAGAAGTGACAGCATGGATACAGTTCAGTGCTGAGCAATATGGTGTGGGAAGAAGGTGCTGGAACACTGAGTTTGAGGCAGGGAATAGGGAGGGAGGAAACAGAGAAGTAGACAGGGACCAAAAAATCATAATGCCCTTCTTCTATTCCAGCTGAGGAACTTAAACTTCACCCCATGTGTTAACCTCTAAATGAGATCTTACATGCCAGGTGATGTCAAGCAAGATGGTCTACTGGGTATGGAGAGAAATGTTGGTATTTTTATTTATCTTCATTTTTATTTCATTTTATTTAAATTCTATTTTTAGGTATGCTTCTTGACATGCACACATATAATTTATAAGTTCAGTAGTATATTATATACAGTTTATAAGTAATAAATAGCCATGTTGGGAGTCCATCTGAAGACTTTTTTCTTAGTGACATGCACAGTCAAAATGTTTAGAAACTATTGCATTAGGCATCAGGGAACTGTTAAAACATTTTAAACAAGGAAATGATGTGATCCAAATTGAATATGGTCCAATTTGCCTTTTGTTTCCCCTATAGAGTTCTTTAAATTTTTAAAAATTTTAGAATGTTAGTACTTAGAAAGAAACGTTAGGGAGCATCAACTCTGTTATAAGTAAGATAACTAAGGCCCAGGAATATTAAATAATTAGAACCATTAATTTGTGGCTGAGCTGGAGCCCCATCCAACCTGGGTCTCATCTCCTCCCAGTGGTCTTTTGTGGCCCTGTGCAGAGTGCTTTCTCTCTTCCTGAATGCACATCCCTATTCCTCAGCAAATACTCTTCTCATCAGAACTATGACATGTGGGAACCAAGAGGGGAGTAAAAGGGCATATTTCTAAAAATCATGAAAACTAAGAAATCTGTTTTGTAAAAATGAATCACCTATTTAACCTCAGGGTTCTGTTGACTCTTTAGCTATCAACATGGAAGTCTCTAGGTACCGATTTCTGCAGGTTCTGTTTTCATGATGCCCGACCCATCAGCAGTTTAGCTGAGACACACCATTGTACAATGTCAATATTTTAGGTATTGTATTTGCAAGGCCAGCGGTCTAAGTAAGCGAATGAACTGAACAGATTTCTGACTTGGTAAGACAGAGACTTTCTAAGGGGTACACTGCCCCACTTTATCTTACCCCTGTGTATATGAAGAAACACGTGTTTGCCCATGGGAATGTGTATGTATTTGGATCTATTTCACAGAGTATCTTATAAAAACTGATATGAAAAGCAAGTCAGATTTATAGAATCCTGTTTCCTGAGGTTGTGAATACTAGTTCAGGACTTTGCTGACTACTTTTTGACCAGTGTAACTGATTTATTTCCCCATGCCATCATCAACCCAGCTATGCAAGTACAGGAAGACAGGGACTCTAATAACCAGATGGTGATCAAGATCTGTGTTCTCTTGGGGATACTAAACTATTCTGAAAATTCAGTTTATAGGGGTACAGACTAAGGGTTATACATTTCCAAACAAATGTGTTTGTCAAGTTGATGATCATGTTTACCAAGATTGTTTTATCACCAGCTGAGTCCTCTTTTAATGGCTTAGGTCACCCTGGAATTATTTCAAAAACCAGCCTGATGTTTAGAACCTCCTGTGGGCTCAGGCTTGCCAGACACAAATCTAAAATGAAGCCTGTAGCCTTCATGGTAGCACACTCTAACCTCAAGCACAATTATATGAATCATGGACAAATGTTTTCACTTTCAAGCAAGTGTTTGCCTCAGCAAAAATGACCACTTATTTAAGAGAGCTGCATATATATATATATACACACAGTTTTGGCTATAAGAATCTTGACTGTATTTCCCACGGAGAATTATAGATTTATACATGTGTCTCTCTGTGTGTGTGTGTGTCTGTGTGTATGTATATATAAACACCATATTCTGTGTCTTTTATATGTAGTATCACTTGATTATTATAACTACTATGAAGTGTTATCGTTCTTCTCATTTTATAGGTGAGGAAACTGAAGCTCAGAGAGGTGAAATAACATCACAAAGCTAAGAGGTGGTAAATTTGGCACTTTTAAAATTATCTAGTTATTACAAAAGTTGATTTTCAAAAAACAAACTTAACTGACATTTCCGTTTGGGGCCTCCGTTTTCTCCTCTATGAACTGAGGAGGATTGAATTCAGTGATTCTCAAACCAGAGCATGTATCAGAACCACCTGGGGGAATTCTTAAAACACTAATTCCTGGGCCTGCTTAGAGTTTCTGAGTCGGAAATTCTCGGGAGCGATTAAGAACTGGCATTTCCAATAAGTTCCCAAGTGGTGATCCCCAGCCATACTTTGAGATCCACTGGAGTAGATGATCTCTCAGTGTCTTCCAGCTGTTACATCCTGGAGGGTCAGCGACCTGCCTAACTTCATTGATGTGTGGCCAAAAATACTACTTCTTCACGGAGTGACTTTCCTACTACTTTGGCCAAGTTCGGTGGTTAGCCAGGAAAATTCTCGACATGAATGGAGGAAAATGCTGGTGAAAATCACTCCTCCATGTGTTTATTAACTCATTTGCCAGACTAATATTGACTGAGTATACCCTTTGCAGATATTGTGCTACATACTGGAGATACCGCATGTGAAGATATTTGGCCCCTGCCTGTGAGATGCCTATCAACTAAGGAGAAAACACATAATTAATTTATTGTTATTACTAAAAGGGAAGTGCTAAGACCTATGAGAATAAAATACTTCTATAGGATTTGTGATGGTGACTTCAAACTTTTCCTAAACAGGCCTATTTTCTACTGTGGTCTTAAGTCATAAATTGTCTATTCTCTGTATCTAGTTTGATTCTGTTCTTAGCTTTTTGACGTATTTCTTTATTGGGGTAGGTCAGTAAGTGGTGTTTTCATTTAATTTTTACCAACCTAGGCATTACCTTCCTGCCCTAGATGAAACCTTAGCTTTGTCCAAAATTTGCATTTTCATTTTTAGCATATAGTGACAGTTTAAATCAACAGCAAAAGCAGAAACCCTTGTCTAAAGCAATTTCCTCACTGTTATTCCAACTTCAATGAAATGAGAAATCCTAGGGAGATGAATTCAGATTGTCATCTCTACTCGCATCCTAACAGTTTGGCTTTTTGAAAAAAAATAAAAGATGAAGGAAACAGGGCTCTTGAAGGGAAGATGTCTACTGTAAAAAAATAGAGAAAGGAAATAGTATAGTGTACTGATAATGGTTATCATTTGTTGAGTATGCATTATGTGCCAGGGACTGTCGCCAAACATTTTACATGAATTAGCAGGTGAACTTCCCCAGTAACCAGTGAGGTACAGGTACCATTAATTATCTTCCTTTTACAGATACGGAAATTGAAGCTCACTGAGGGTAGATAACTGTCCCAAAGTCTCATGGTTATTTGATGGAGGAACAGGAATTCAAAAGCAGGCCTGACTCCAAAATCTCATGCTTTTTACCGGTAAATTAGATCTCCAGTCATTTGAATCCATGCATTTTTCATAGGGATGGTGCTGACTCATTTGGCTTCCTGGTTTTCTGACTCATCTCACTGAATAGGGCCAGATCCGATATGTCTTCTGCATTCTCCCTTATATCATCTGTCTCCCTGCTGCCTTTTCTATTATGGTCCACCTGCTCCATCATCTTCTTTCCATGGGCCTTAAAGGAATACCTTCTTGTGGACTGTCTCTGTGATGCAGTAGAAATCCGGTAAGCTTGCCAGGGTGTTAAAAGTGCATTTGTTTAGGACTGTAATGTTTATTTGAAAGGGACTTTCAATCACAGACATGACTTTTTTATGAGCCTCATTATATATCCTTGTGATTGGAAAAATGCATCAGTAAATAATGCCTCCATGAAGAGTCACTCTCACTTGCATTATTTTAAAAGATTTGGTAATAAAAGGTACTCAGATTATTGATAATCCATAATTAATGTGAAGTAAATAATACGTGTTTTCAAATAAAATTCACCACGATAGTGATGAGAGTATGGGCTTTTATCTTTCTTTGTAAGTCAGAGACTTATAAATGATAGGTTATCCATCACTAAGGAATATGCAGACACATTAATTTTAGCATTCAGTTTTTTCTCTCTCTTTTCTAAAAACCATGATTCTATTCTTCAAAAGAAAAGGTGGTTTTATTATTTTTCCAGCTCTTTAAAATGGTTCAAAAGTCTTGGCCAGCAAACACCTTTTTAAAAAATCAATTCTTCAGTAATTTAGAGTGAGTCACACCCATATGGGGGGGATGTGCTTTCAAAATAATTAAAGTAGAGGAGGCAGGATTTTAGATCTTGAGAAAATGTGCTTGGAAAATGTCCTTTGATTTGTTATCAATCCCAAAGCTTTGATAAAATAGGATTAGCTGGAATCAACTTCTGAACTTTCTCACTAGCTAGTGGTATGTTACCAGTAGTTCAGAGAATGCTGAATGCCCATCTAATCTACACCGTCATCCCTTTTATTAACAAAACTTAGGCTGTTAGGGATACATCAGGATCTTTCATTATAGACTACATTTCCCAGCTCCCTTTACAGCTACACATGTTCACCTAAGTGTTGGCCAATGAGGTGTAAGCAGACGTGTCCTGCAGGATTCCTGAGAAGGCTCCTTTACAGAGACCAGGCAGTGGCCATCCTCTTTCCCTCCCCTGGGTCTAAGTCAGGTAGGTTGGCTGGAATTGTAGCATTGATTTTGGATAAGGGGGACAGGTGCTGTACTCCAAGGATGGCAGAACAGTGAGCTTTCGTGGAACTTCTGTACCAGCCTTGGATTCACTACCTCTGGACTTTGTTTATATGTGTAGGAAATTTGTTTTTGTTGTTGTTGTTTTGCTTTATTAAAAGTCACTATTTCGTACATTTGTAGCTATACTTAATCATAACTTATAAAAATGGTGACTTATAAGGTTTGGGAAAACAACAGTTAAGTTAAGGTAGTAAGTTTAGCTATCATTATTGAGCAACTACTATGTGCTAGGAACTGTTCTAAGATCTTTATTTGTAATAGCTCACATAACTCATTCAACAGTCTTCTAAGAGACTTACCCCCATTTACAGATGATCAAACAGTCACAGAGAGGTTAAATAACTTGCCCAAGATCACACAGCCAAGCCAGGAGTTAAAACCTTCAGTCTATCTCTTGAACTTTTTCTAAATCACTGTGATGAAGTGACTTGACAACATTCTAAAAACAAGTAAAGCTGGTCCTAAACTCCAACTTTTCCCCATGTAGGAGACCTGTCTCCTAGCCTTGTTGCTAATTATGTGAGTTGGCCTCTGGCACATCACTTAGAGCCCCTGTGCCTCAGACTTAACAGTAATAAGAGGTGTGGGACAATACCTCACCATTGTTTATTATCCATTCTGAGCCTGGCACTATGCCAGACACACAGATGTGTGAATGACAGCCCACCCAGAGGGAGACCATGCATTAGTCAAGGAGACAAGGCCTGAACACCCAAGAAAAGCCAAGGAGCAGCAAGGGAAGTGCAGAACCACAATGTCACTACATCCTGGAGAGCTCTTGGTGCTTGATATGTGGCTGGCAACCAGTGGCTATCCCTGGAACCGAAGTGACAATGCACGTTAAGTGCCCTGTGAGCAGGCAGAAATAAATGTTGTGAATCAAAAGAAGAGGGAAGCTTTGCATCTAAAGGATTCAGGGACACATAGTAAGTGCTTTGGTTCGTGTTGGTTGTGCCAGTAAATGAAGGAGTCTTGTAGTTGGTAAGATGTGGGGAGGTGATGGGAAGTTAGACTCTTACCCCTTCTGGCTTTCTCTGCCCCAGGGCTAGTTCCTGGAACACACCGTGTGCTCCCCTGCCTTGGTACCTACACACAGGTACCTACCTGTTGACTTGGGATGCTTTGCCAGCCTTTCATCCTGGCTACCTTCTTATCCTCCTGGTCTCAGAAGAAAATGACCTATATGGAGGCTCTCCTAAGTAGACCGCATCCCACTTATTTGCTCTACTGTGTGGTGAAATCCCATCAAAATGGAGGATATGGCTCCAAAGTCAGTGCATACTGTCAACAGTGAATCAGCCAAGAGGATCCTTGAAAATCTCTGAGGGAACTATCTCCACAGTGGAAACCGATAAGCTATCTCCACTAAGTCTAACACATTAATTCCAGTATTTCTTTTTTCCCTGTTCGAGATAGCTGTCCTATTTTAAAGTCTAGGTTGTATGAAAAAAATCTAGGTCACATGTAGCCAAGCTATAGGTTATACATCCAAGGAGTGTCGTGTACATAGACCCTCATGATGTGAGTGACACACCCCTGAGGTTTTTCAGTGTATATAGAACTGTACACAGTGGATGTATTAGGGTCAGATGTAGCAAAAGGAGATATTCACACGAAAAGAAAATAGACACTGAAGCCAACCCAGAAAAGAGCTGATTTACACTCCAGTCTAGGGTTGAGCTCCCTGTGTAGGATGGTGAAATGAATCACTTGCATTATTTATATTGTTTAATTTCTCTCTGCATCTCCTTTATTTGCTTCCTGAAACCTATGCACAGTTGACTTTGTGTGTCTATCCCTGCAAAAACCACAGATCTTCACTTCCTATTATAACACTTATCACATTTGAATTTTTCATGGATTGTTTGTAATTATGGGTTATATGTTCCTGCCAGATTATACATTCCATGAAGGCAGGGGCCATGTCCATCTCATTACCTGCTGTGGCCCAGCACCTGCATGGTACCTGGCACACAGTCTTTCCAAGCAATTCTGCCCTAGACATTGTTGTGGTTTTCTACTCACCGGCCTTCAGGGAGATCCACGCAACTTCTTTCTCAGTTACTCAGCATTAAGATCTGTAGTTGCTGAAGCACTCAGTTAAGCTTAGGGTGGAGCTAAAACCTGCCTGGGCTGGTGCTTCTCTGATACAGAAACCCCTGAAACTGATGATTATCCAGAGATACTTGATCTCTTTGGGGTGCCTGAGGAGCTCTGGACCACCTTAAGTCATTATCACCTCCTTAAGCTTTCCCACCTCTAAATGCTCTTCTCACCACTCCCACTCCCACCCTGTCCCCCTTGCCCCAAGGCTCCTCCCCAGCCTGACTAACTGAGGCTCTTTCACAATCCTGGTAACAAAAGCATCATCTTCGTTTTAATTTTTTCTTTTATCTTCAAAAGCATCTAAAAGTAAATACAACTAAAGAAAAACCAGAAAGTGAATGAAGCAGAAAAACAATCTCAGCACTCTGATACAGTACCCCAAAACAGTTTTAGTTCACTTTGCCTTTTTTTGTGCCATTTTAACACAGTTGAAACCATGCCTTATGTGCCACTTTGTAGTCTGCAGTTTTAAGGTGACATTATTGCATATTCATATTTTCATTTTTTCATGATTTTTTAGAAGCATAATTTTAATAACACCATAATATTTTATTGAATGATCTAATGATATTTTTAAGCCTTCTGTTAAAGTTGAACATTTAAATGTTTACCTTTTTTTCTCAAGTATGTAAATATTATGGTACAAATACACAAAAATATTGCAGGGAACCTTTTTGTTTTCTGCATCTGACAGACTGGCAGAAATGGAATTACTAGGTAAAAAATATAAACTCTTTAAAATAGATTTTTATTTCAGGTGATACTTAATGCATATTTAGTGTAAAAAACTTGGAAAATACAGAAAAATATTTCATCCAGCATTTACCTCCAAGAGATGGCTAAATTTTTGTATATTTTCTGTCGTTTTAATGTATGTGTAGATGTGTGTGTGTATATATAAAAAATACATATTATGTATTTTTTACATAATTATTTTTTAAATAATAATTATTTTTTTAATAATATGTATTTATAATATATATTATATGTATATATAATAAAATTTATACTATGTTAATATATTCATACTATATATGTATCATTACACAATTGAAATAATTTATATGCATGTCATTAAAACTCTTCAAATATACAACTTTTAATTTACTGTGTAACAATTTTAAAACAACACTTTCCTTGTATCATTTAAATTTTTTCTGAGTTCTTTTGTTGTATTTGTATACATACCTTGTCAGCATTTTATGTTATTCCTTAGGATGGATTCCAGTAACGGATTTACCAAGTCAAAAGGTATAAATATTTTTAAGGCTGTTGGTATATATTGTCAAGTTTCTTTCCAGAAAGATTATACCAAATTGCATTTCCAATAGTCCATAAGATTATAAAGCAACAGAAAATAACATGTTCTTTCTGTTTTAATTTCTATCTTGTTAACTCTTAGTGAGGTTGAACTTTTTCCTTATATGTTATTCGTATACATCTTCTTTTGTGAATGGTCTAGATACTTAAAAGGCTAAGAATATTTGGAGGTTTTTTTTAAAATAATTTTTTATTTTTAATTGACATATAATTAATTATATATATTTATGGGGTACATAGTGATGTCTCAGTACATGTAATGTATAATGATCAGGTCAGTGAAATTAGCATGTCCACTATCTCAAACATTTATCATTTCTTTGTGCTAGAAACATTCAATATCCTCCTAGCTATTTGAAAGGATATATTATTGTTAACTATAGTTATCCTAAAGTGGTATAGAATACTAGAAGTTATTCCTCTCATCTAGCTGTAATTTTGTATTCTTTAATAAATCTCTCCCTCTTCCCCTCTTCCCTCTACCATTCTCTGCCTCTGATATCCTCTACTTTTTACTTCTATGAAATCAACATATTTTAGCTTCAACATATGGGTAAGAACATGCAGTGTTTAACTTTCTGTTCCTAGCTTATTTCACTTAATATAATGTTCTCCGTTTCCATCCATATTGCTACAAATGACAGGATTTTGTTCTTTTTATGTCTAAATGGTATTCCATTGTGTATGTATATCACATTTTCTTTGTTCATTCATCTATTATTGGACACCTAGGCTGATTTATATCTTGGCTATTGTGAATAGTGCTGCAGTAAATGGGAGTACAGATATGTCTTTAGTATACTGATTTTGTTTCCTTTGGATAAATGCCCCAGTAGTGGGATTGGTGGATCATGTATTAGTTATGTTTGTAGTTTTTTGAGGAACCTCCATACTGTTCCCCATAGTGACTCTTCTAGTTTACATTCCTACCAATAGTATAAAAGAGTCTTTTTCTCTGCATCTTCACCAGCATGTTATTTTTTTGTCTTATTTTGTTAATCACTATCCTAAATGGGATAAGATGATATCTCATTATGGTTTTGATTTGCATTTTCCTGATGATTAGTGATATTGAACATTTTTTCATATGTTTGTTGTCCATTTCTATGTCTTCTTTTGAGAAATATCTGTTCAGATCATTTGCCTTTTAAAATTTATTTTTATTTTTAGGAGATGGGATTTCACTCTGTTGCCTAGACTGTAGTGCAGTGGCACAGTCATAGCTCACTGCAGCCTTGAACTCCTGGGCTCAAGTGATCTTCCCACGTAGCCGAGACTGCAGATGCACACCACCATACCCACCTAATTAAAAAGAAAAAATTTTTTTTTGAAACAGAGTCTTGCTATATTGCCAAGGCAGGTCTCAAACTCCTGGCCTCAAGCGATCCTCCAGTGTCAGCCTCCTAAGTCTCTGGGATTATAGGCATGAATCACCATTTGCCAATATTTAAATCAGGTTGGTTGTTTTTTTCCTGTAGCAATGGTTGAATTCTCTGTGTATTCTGGATGTTAATCCCTTGACCAATGAATAGTTTGCAAGTATTTTCTCCCATTCTATAGGTTGAATTTTTGCTGTGTTGATTTTTTTCTTTGACATCATTCCCTTTTTAAAATTTTTTTCTTTTGTTGCCTGTGTTTTTTAGGTCTTATTCATAAAATCTTTTCCCTGACCAATATCCTGAAGCATTTCCCCTATGTTTTCTTCTAGTAGTTTTATAGTTGCAGGTCTTGTATTTAGGTCTTTGTTCCATTTTGAGTTGTTTTTTGCATGGAGTAAGAGGTGGGGGTCTAACTTCATTCTTCTGCACATAGATACCCAGTTTTCCTAGCACCATTTATTGAAGAGGCTATCCTTTCAAAGCCCAGTGAATGCTGTTGGTGATTTTGTCAAAAATCAGTTGACTGTAGATAGGTGGATTAAAGTCTGTGTTCTCTGTTCTTTTCCATTGGTCTGTGTGTCTGTTTTTATGCTAATACTGTGCTATTACTGTTTTGGTTACTAAAGCTTTGTATTATACTTTGAAGTCTAGAAATGTGATGCCTCCAGCTTTCTTTCTTTCTTTCTTTTGCTTAATATTGCTTTGGCAATGGGTTATTTGTGGTTCCATAAAAATTTTAAGATTTTTTTTCTATTTCTGTGAAGAATGTCATTGGTATTTTGATAGGGATTACATTGAGTCTGCAGGTTGCTTTGGGTGATATGGTCATTTTAATAATATTATTCTGATGCAGGAGCATGGAATGTCTTTCCATTTATTTTTATCCTCTTTAGTTTCTCTCATTAGTATTTTGTGGTTTTCCTTGTAGAGATCTTTACTACCTTGGTTGCATTATTGTATTTAATTATTTTTGTAGCTATTGTAAATGGGATTGCCTTCTTGCTTTGTTTTTCAGCTAGTTTGTTGTTCATGTATAAAAATGCTACTGATTTTTCATGTTGATTTTGTATCCTGCAAATTTACTAAATTTGTTGATCAATTCTGAGAGCTTTTTTGGTAGAATGTTTAGGTTTTTCTATATATAAGACCATGTCATCTACAAACAGGGATAATTTGACTTCCTTCTTTCCAGTTTGGCTGTCCTTTATTTTTTTTTTTCTTGCCTAGTTGCTCTGGCTTATTCAAAGGTTCTTGACACATACATAGATACCTATTTTAAAGGAGTGGCATGTGAGAAAAATACAGGAAAGAGAGCCCAATAAGATATGAATATTAGAATTTGCTGATCCGTTCTTTCATATAGGACTATAAGATTTAACTCTTAAAATTTCAAAATTTTTCTGTATGTACTTTCCGTCTTGTAAAGTTATAATAGACACTTGCTTGTTGTTGTTATTGGAGTCAAGGAATTGGGCGACATCATTTGTTGAGATATCCTTCTGGCTCTGGAGTTCTGTAAGAAAAATGGCAATATATTTTGGGTGATAAAGCTAATATCTCAAGTCTCAATTGTTTGAGAGCCAGTTATCAGATTACCTTTCACTTCTGTTCCTATCATTTTGATAATAACTATTGTTCTTTTATTTATGTACTTAATTGTCTCGTACCCCACTGTAACATGTCCATCAAGAGAGCTTGCATCTCTCTCAGTAGTCTGTTTCCTTCATTTTCTTCAAATTTCCATTAACTTTTTAATCTGTTTGCTTATTAGGGTTTCTGTCTTTCATATTAGGGACTCTCTTCAGATGATAAGGTGATCCTTGGCTGTCTGTTTCATGCTTGGGAATGGGATACTAAAAAGCTGACTGGAGACTCCATACATGCGTAAAGCTTATCAACAGTGGTTTGTACTTGTACGGTGATCTGGATGGCTTGTTTAGTAGGGGAATCCTCTGCCAGTATTTTTGGATTTTTTCTGTTAGTTTAATTAACATCCCCAGAACAAAACTTTCAATTTTTCAATATCTAATTGTAGGGATAAAGTCTGGCTGCTGGAGTTCAAGGGGCTAGCATAGGAAAGAGGTTAGGTGACTCCAGTAGACATTATGAAAACTTTCACCAAATCCTCGTTTTTCACTTTAACTTTTTTACTTTCAGCTGCCTATTATCCACTATCCAGATGCCTTCTGTTTTTCCCTTTCCAGGGAATAACTCTTGAGTCTTTTGCCAAGTCGACAAAAGGGATGGTCACAGCAGTATCAAGTCAGTACTGAGTCTGCCTTTTTATTAAACAGGCTTTCAGCCAGGTTTCCTATTTTGAGCCCCTCTTTCCTCTCACTTCTAGAGATATCATCTGCCACCAATATCCTGAGCACTTTGGGGTTCTATAAGGCAAATTGGGTTTCTTTTTAGCTTTCGTCACAATCAATTAAGGCTTCAGATTGCTTCAAATTGCTAAATTGGTTACCATTTATCTTTTTACTTTCTAACTTTCATGATATTGTTGTTGCTATTATTTTTTGTCATATTTTTTCTTCATGGGTTTGTATATTTTTAAAAAATACCTCTTTCATGTCATACTCATTAGGATGGCTACTAGTACAGAAAAAACAAAAAACAGAAAGTAAGTGTTGGTGAAGATGTGGAGAAATTGGAAACCTTGTGCAGTGTTGGTGGGAATGTAAAATGGTGTGGTTGCTGTAAAACATGGTGGTAGTTCCTCAAAAAGTTAAAAATAGTATTACCATATGATCCAGCATTTCATTTCTGGGCATATACCCAAAAGAATGGAAAGCAAGGACTCAAATACATGTTTGTTCACCCATCTTAATAGAAGCATCATTCACAATAGCTAAAATGTGGAAGCAAACCAGGTGTTCATTAGTGGCAGAACTGATAAAGAAAATGTGATACATACACATAACAGAATACGATTCAGCATTAAAAAGGAAGGGTATTATGACACATACTATAGCATGGATGAGTCTTGAAGATACTATGTTAAATGAAATAAGGCAGTCACAAAAGGACCAATACTGTATGATCCTTTTTATATGGGGTACATAGAGTAGTCAGATTCATAGAGATAGAAAGTAGAATGATGGTTACCAGGGATTTGGGGGAAGGGGGAAAGGAGAAGTAAGTGTTTAATGGATATAGAGTTTCAGTTTTACAAGATGAAAAGTGTTCTAGAAATGGGTGGTTGTAATGGTTTCATGACGTGTGAATGTACTTAATACAACTGAACTGTATGCATAAAAACAGTTAAGATAGTAAATGTTATCTTACATGTATTTTACCACAATTAAAAAATATTTGAAAACAATGGAAAATAATTCCAGCTTACGTTTATTTCATTCTCTTCTCAGGGGAGATAGAGACTAATTAATGTATTCAATGTGTTGCTTAAAAGTTAAATCTGTTATTTCTTATTTTACAGCTAAGGTGAGCCTTTTTGAGGCTAAATCACTTGCCCTGGTCACAGATCTAGTCATTGGCAGCCTAGGGTTTGATTCAGTTCTGGGAGGAAGGCAGGGTTTGTATCTGCTGTGATACGTAGATCAGTTCGATTCATTCTTTCATTAGCCAGCGTTAAAACACCTTTTTCATTCCAGCACTCTTGAAGGTAGCAATAAGCAAGACAGTAAGGTTACATCACATTACCATGTGAGATGGAGATACCAGACAGTAAGCAAGTACACACATAAACAAGACAAATGCAAATATGGCTAATTGTTATGATGGAAATAAAATGCTGGCTGAAATGTCGATAGGGAAGGCTTCTCCAAGGAGGAGACTTCAGAGTTGTGACCTCGATGTGGAGATGGCCTAAGCAGTGTGAACAAGTGGGCAGGAGTGTTCCTGGCAGAAGCAACAGCAGGAGCAGAGGCCCAGGGCTGGGAATAAGGTTGGCATGTTTGAGGAGATAGAAAAGACCAATTTAGCAGAAGGTACTGAGGAAAGGGAAGGACAAGTGATGGGGTAAGACGTTTAAAAAATGTAGAACCTTGTGAGCCTTGGAATAAAGCAGCCAAAGCTTTCCTAGATGTACAGAAAGCCACTAGATGGGTTTCAAAGGGAAATGATGATTTTACTTTTTAACATTCTCTTGGCTCTCACTTTGTATCTACTGTATAGCAGATGGTAGGTTGTAGATACCAGAAGTGCAATATGTAATATCGTTGCCCACAAGGAAATTATGGTCTGGTGAGGAAGAAAGAGCAGAGAGTGCCAGGAAAATATAGCAGCATATTCCACAGTGTACCCTTTGGGGTACTAGAGGCTATTTTTAGGAAACAAAAATTCTTTCTGGTAGAACAATTTATATTCCTTCGGGTATATACCTACTAATGGGATTGCTGGGTAAAATGGTTCTTTGAGAAAGAAGTTCTCTTAAGTTCTTTGAGGAATCACCAAACTGCTTTCCACAATGGCTGAATGAATTTACATTCCCACCACTAGTGTATAGGCGTTCCCTTTTCTCCACAACCTCACCAGTATCTGTTACCTTTTGACTTTTTAATGATAGCCATTCTGACTGATGTGAGATGATATCTCATTGTGATTTTGATTTGGATTTCTCTAATGATTACTGATGCTGAACTTTTTCATATGTTTGTTGGCTGTATGTCTTCTTTTGAAAAGTGTTCATGTTATTTCCCCATTTTTTAAATGGGGTTTTTGTTTAATTTGCTTAAATTCCTCAAATATTCTGAATATTAGTCCTTTGTTAGATGCATAGTTTGCAAATATTTTCTCCTATTCTTTAGGTTGACTGTTTACTCTGTTGATAGTTTCTTTTGCTGTGCAGAAGCTTTTTAGTTTAATCTGTCAATTTTTGCTTTTGTTGCAATTGCTTTTGACATCTTCATCATGAAATCTTAGCCGTAGCCTATGTCTAGAATGGTATTTCCTAGGTTTTCTTCTAGGGTTTTTATAGTTTTAGGTTTTATATCTAAGTGTTTAATCTATCTTGAATTGGTTTTTATATATGGAGTACTGATTTTATATATGATTTTTATGTATGGTATACAATTAGGTATATAGTACCTAATTGTGTTTCCTAGGTTTTCTACTAGGGTTTTTATAGTTTTAGGTTTTACATCTAAGTCTTTAATCTATCTTGAGTTGATTTTTAAATATGAATATAAGGAAGGGGTCCAGTTTCAATCTTCTGCATATGGCTAGTCAGTTATCCCAGCACCATTTATTGAATTGGTTGGGGGGGGGGCGGTGCATCTTTCCCTATTGCTTGTTTGTATCAACTTTGTTGAAGATCAGATTGTTGTAGGTGTGTGGCTTTATTTCCGGGCTCTCTATTCTGTTCCATGGATCTATGTATCTGTTATTGTACTAGTACCATGCTGTTTTAGTTACTGTAGCCTTGGAATATAGTTTGAAGTCAGGTAATGTGGTGCCTCCAGCTTTGTTCTTTGTGCTTAGGATTGCTTTGTCTATTTGGACTCCTTTTTGGTTCCATATGAATTTTAGAATCGTTTTTTCTAATTCTGTGAAAAATGTCATTGGTAGTTTGATAGGAATAGCATTGAATCTGTAAATTATTTTGGGCTGTGGGGCCATTTTAATAATATTGATTCCTCCTTTCCATGAGCATGGAATGTTTTTCCATTTATTTGTGTCATCTCTGATTTCTTTCAGCAGTGTTTTGTAATTCTCGTAGTGATCTTTCACCTCCCTGGTTAGCTGTATTCCTAGGTATTTTTATTTTTTGTGTCACTATTCAAAATAGCAAAGACATGAAATCAACCTAGATGCCCATCAACAGTGGACTGGATAAAGAAAGTATGGCACATATATACCCTGGAATACTACACAGCCATTAAAAAGAATAAGATCTTGTCCTCTGCAGCAACATGAATGGAGCTCGAGGCCATTATCCTAAGTAAACTAATGCAGGAACAGAAAACCATATACTGCATATTCTCACTGATAAGTGGGAGCTAAACACTGAGTATATATGAACATAAAGGAGAGAACAGTAGACAGTACGGCCTACTTAAGGGTGGAGGTTGGGAAGAGGGTGAGGATCGAAAAACTACCTGTAGAGTGCTATGCTTATCACCTGGGTGATGAAATAATCTGCACGCCAAACTAATGTGACATGCAGTTTACCTGTGTAACAAGCCTGCACATGTACCCCTGAGCCTAAAATAAAAGTTAAAAAAAAATAGATGAACAAATAAACAAATAAAATGTGGTTACCGGATTGATGAAAAAAATGTCCACAATCAAGTCAGGTTGGGGATTCACGTTTGATATTTCCTTAGAGATTCTCAGTGCACACCAGCATATTAAAGTCCCAATTGTTACATCACAGAAACCTGTGTACTTTGTTCAACTTTACATTTCCCAAATTTATTTGCATGAATAGCTTCTTGGAAATAATACCTTTTAACATCTTTTAAAACTCCTCTGGGAAACACTGACTTAAGGCAACGTGATAATTATATGCTAGGTGTTATGGCAATAATGAGGGGGGCCTAACTACCACAGCTCTGGGTGTCAAACAGGTAAGCATTCAGCATTGCCTTCGTGGAGTAGGTGACCCCTGAATTGCTTCCAGAAGGAGTAAAGAGGTTAGCCTTGTGAAAAGTAGAGAAGGGTATTTCATAGAGAAAGAACTGCCAGAACACAGGTATGTAGACCCAAACATCCCACATCATCATCCTTGGAAAATATGTTTACAAATTTCAAGCAGGAAGAGGAAAAGAAATGCTTGAAGCATGCTGGTTTCACACCTTAGTGGAAATAACTGCTTAAAAAAACAGCCAGAGGCCCGCCATCATGGCTCATGCCTGTAATCCCAGCACATTGCGAGGCCGAGGTGGCAGATCAGCTGAGGTCAGGAATTTGAGACCAGCCTGGCCAACATGGCAAAACCCTGTCTCTACTAAAAAATACAAAAATTAGCGGGGTGTGGTGGCAGGCGCCTGTAATCGTAGCTACTCAGGAGGCTGAAGCAGGAGAGTAGTTTGAACTCAGGAGGCGGAGGTTGCAGTGAGCTGAGATCATGCCACTGCACTCCAGCCTGGGCGACAAGAGCCAGAGTCCGTCTCAAAAAATAAAATAAAATAAAATAAAAGTAGAATGCAATTCTCCTTATCTGAATTTCAGTATGAATTGCTCATTTCTGTTCTGCAGTAGGCCTCCATCCTCTGTTGCCAGTCTGTTCTTCTGACTCTCACCTGTCTCCTTTCTGCACACAGAAGGCCAGACAGAGTGAACAGTTCTCCCCCATGTCAGTTGACTCTCCCTTCCTGGAAGCGTGGATTTCCTGTTAGTACCTGCAACTCTGTCAGCGCTGCTATTTCTGTCTTTGCATTGTTTCAGAATACTCTCACACTGCTGCCCCATTTTTCCATCCACAGTCTTCCAGGCCCTTTTTTGCACCTGCTTTTTGCAAGGCAGCATAATTAGAGGATGTCACATTTCCCTGCAAGAGCATATTCTCATGCACAACAGGGCACAAGGGAGTAAGAAAGCTTTACAGATGCTGGGGGGGGTCTCCCTCCTGCACCCCAACCTGTGCCACTTGGTGTAACAGAAATTCTACATGAGTTAGCTTTTCTTTATTGTTATTAGGAGATTAATAAAAATTGACCTCATTTATTTAGTGCTTACTATGTACCAGACACTATACCAAGAATTTAGTATCATCGTTCAATTTTCACAACCCTAAAATATGCGTTATTAACTATTTGACAAATGAGGAGAAGGAGGCTGGAGAGTAGCTTGCCCAAAGTCATTCAATTCAGAAGAGAGGCCATCGTTTAATCTTAGATTGTACTTGTAAAATTCACACATCCAGTACATAATGCCTTTACATGTTCTAATTGTTAACATTTATTTTCTTTGGATTCTGTGCCTATTTCTGCTTATGTCTCCGGATTACCTGGGAGCTTTGAAAAATAAGAATCCTAGGGTTCCACTTTATAACCATTGACCAGAAGTCAATAATGGGGCCCAGGAATTGCTGTTTTCTAAAGCTCCCTAGGTGACTTTAATGCAGGGCTCTTCATACCTTGGTGAGGGAGGATGGCTGGGCCCTATACCACAGTTTCTGCTTCAGTAGGTCTAGGGTGGGGCCTGAGAATGTGCATTTCTAACAAGCTCCCAAGTGCTGTTCATACTGCTAGTTGGGGAGCCTACTTTGCTGACACTAGTCTCATAATGCAGTAGCTGAAAATGAGGAACGAAGCAAACTAATAGTCACAGGGCAGTGTTAGGACACAGTGCTAATGCTGCTGTCACTGCTGCTCTGGCTTACATGTGTTCTTATGTGCTCTCTCACACACACTCTCTTTCTCTCTCTACTTCTTCCCTTCTCCCCCTCCCTCTGTCTCCCCCTGTCTCCCTTCCTCCCTCCCTTCCCTTCTTTGCCCTTGAAGTTTTATTTGGTTCTGACCAAGCATTTTAATTATGAAATAGGAAAGGAGATAGGTTGGAGTGGGATTTGGAGTCAGACAGCTGGTAGGAATTCCCAGCTTCACCGCTTATCAAGGCCTTGAGCTTCTGTTTCCTCTGCTGAAGCATGGCAATGCTAGCAGCTGCCTTCCAGACATTTAGTAAATGGAGTTTCAGTCTTCATCTTCTTCCTTTCCCCTTACCTCAGGGAATGAATTTTCCTTGTGAAAAATCCGCCTTTACTTTTAGTCTTTGGCTTAGGAGATTGTTTTGAGCTGTGGAAGTCAGCTACAGTATGAGTACATTTTGTGAATTATCTCGGCCTGTTAGAGCTGGTATCTCTTTTGCTGCAGCTTTTGCATGCGCCTTCATTATTCCTATGAAGAAATGTGAGGTAGAAACACAGCAGGGGTCCTGGAGCATCCACTGGGTACTCTGCTGGTCTGTGGCTGGGATATTAGCCCTAGGCCCGGGAGAAAGAAATACCAACCTTCTATTGGAGAGTGAGCCTAGAGGTTACCAAGTAGAATCTTACTGATGGAATTTGCAAGTACAACATTTGGTATATTGTCATTTTCCCATATGGAAAGGGTAGAACCAGCAGACATCCATGTCACATTCATTGGCCAATGGAAAGTGAATGGGCTTTGTAACTGGAGCATATTGATCCAAACTCAAATCCTGCCATTTGTTTTGTGTAACTTCAGACAAGTTACAAATCCGTCCTACATTTTGGTTTCTTTACCTGTAATTTGGGGTGACCTCCCCTCCATCGCAGGACTAATATGAGTTCAAATGAGACTGGAGCTGTAAAGTACATTGTACAATGCTTGGTTCACAGTTGGTAAGTTAGTACTTAGTACAACTTAGTCCCCTTTCCTCATACTAGTTTTTGCTTTTTATGCAACTTCCTCTATGTGGAAGGAGAAATATTTATGGAAATTAAGTGCCATGCAGTGTGCTGGGCCTTTTTATATTCATCATCTTATTCATTTTGACAATATTTCTTTTACCTGCTATTCTTCCCATCTTAGATGAGAGGAAAAACAGAAATTAGGAACATAACCCAATTTCTAACAGCTGGTAAATATTGGAGCAGAATTGAACCTGAGGGTGCCTATATTCAATACTTGGGTTTCTTCTACCCTCTCTCACTGCCTGACCAAGGAGCCTGGGAATCATCCATCTAAGGAAGGAGATTCAGATTGTCTCAGATTTGATATTTCTGGCTACAAAAAAGTGTTCATACTTTTTCCTGGGTTTTTAATACCTTTAGGATGTGAGCTACTGGGCTGGAGGATATTGGACATTTATCCCAACCCCTATTAGTGAGGGGTAACAGAGTTGCCATTCTTAAACTACTCAAATAAGCCATGGCACTACATGGGCGAGAATGCATATTCAAAGATGTTCTTGATAGTATTATTTGAAATGGGGGTCGTAAGAAATTACAATGTTGAATTTTACCTTTGCCCTGTGCACCCAGAAAACAGTGAAGATTGAGAAATACCCTCATACTTTGTGTTCCGGGATGTGGCCTACTACAAAGAACCGCCCTTCCCCATGTGATGTAGGTAAGACTCATGGGTGTGCATCCCTTGTTCACCTATGACATGGCCAGACATAGACTTGTCACATTCCCCATCTGTGCCTTATAAGTGAGTAGCTCAACTGCTTGGCCCCGCTGATCAATTGGAACAAAATGCTTGTTAGCCAAACTTTGGTTAAGATTTCGACCTTATCTCATGTCCTGAATTTCTCCTACCCTCAGCCAGAGCCAGCATGCAGCCGCTTCTTAAAGGTCCTCAATTAGGCAGTGTTCTCCAGACAAACAGAACCAATAGGATAGAGATATCTATCTATCTATCTATCTATCTATCTATCTATCTATCTATCTATCTATAATATTTCTAGTCCAGAAGCAGGAAAAAAGTCTGTTCCCCAGTTTGAAGGCCAGGCAGGAAGGATTCTGTCTTATTCAGGAGAGGGACAATCTTTTTGTTCTGTTCCGGCCTTCAAATGATTGTTTGGATGAAGCTCACCCACATTAGAGAGGACGATCTGCTTTACTCAGTCTCAGATTAAATGTTACTCTCATATAAAAATACCCTCATAGGAATGTTAGAATGATAGTTAGAATGGCAATCATTAAAAAATCAGGAAACAACAGGTGCTGGAGAGGATGTGGAGAAATAGGAACACTTTTACACTGTTGGTGGGACTGTAAACTAGTTCAACCATTGTGGAAGACAGTGTGGCAATTCCTCAAGGATCTAGAACTAGAAATACCATTTGACCCAGCCATCCCATTACTGGGGATATACCCAAAGGATTATAAGTCATGCTGCTATAAAGACACATGCACACATATGTTTATTGCGGCACTATTCACAATAGCAAAGACTTGGAATCAACCCAAATGTCTATCCGTGGACATTTTAAGACTGGATTAAGAAAATGTGGCATATATACACCATGGAATACTCTGCAGCCATAAAAAAGGATGAGTTTGTGTCCTTTGTAGGGACATGGATGCAGCTGGAAACCATCATTCTCAGCAAACTGTTGCAAGAACAGAAAACCAAACACCGCATGTTCTCACTCATAGGTGGGAATTGAACAATGAGATCACTTGGACACAGGAAGGGGATCATCACACACTGGGTCCTATTGTGGGGAGGGGGTGGGGGGGAGGGATAGCATTAGGACATATACCTAATGTAAATGACGAGTTAATGGGTGCAGCACACCAACATGGCACATGTATACATATGTAACAAACCTCCACGTTGTGCACAGGTACCCTAGAACTTAAAGTATATATATATATAAAAAAAACCCTCATAGGAATGCCCAGAATAATGTCTGACCAAATATCTGGGCACCCTGTGGCCCAATCAGGTTGACACATATAATTAATCCTTATAGGTCCCTCTCCAAAAGGAGGCTGGCCTCAGGGTAAAACATTCTCTGATCTACTATCCAGGCACATCAGTTTCATTCCATCTCCCCATACCCCATTTCTTCTCGTCTTGTTTTCTTCTCTCTATGAAAGAAAAACCCTTTTTGCCTAACCCTTGAGACTCCTGCAGACCTTGTATTCTCCCTATTGTAATAATTCCCCTCCCTCCTTGTAATAATCCTTTGGAACCAAGTTTCTCCTCTCTAAGTCTTTGTTTTTAAATTAGAAACAAACTGTCCATTACTAAGAGATTGATTAAACAATGTGGCACATTAGAATTACAGAATATTACACATTTTGAAGAAGGATGTGTGTCCTCATTGATGAGGAAAAGTGTCTGAAATACCATTGAGTTAAGAAAGGAGACCACAAAATTGCATAATTATACAATCTCTTTTACATAAGATTAAATACGTGTGTATCTTAGTATTTTGAAAGTATATTCTCTAATATTTTCTAATATTAGTAGTTTTCTCTGGGAAGAGAAAAATTAAGGGGAATTTTTTTTCTGCTATCTGTATTGTTGCAATTGTCTATAATGAAGTTTTATTATCTTTGTCAATTGAAGAAAAACCACAGAGCATAAGAGCTTCATGATCTCTGTTTTTGCTCTAAAACAAAGTCAATCCTCACCATACAAACTAGGACCTAGTGGAATGGCCTCATGGATATCCACCCTTGATCAGCTTCCAGGGGTGGTGCCATTCCCAAAGGCTGTCCATCGAAACAGCTCCAAAAGGTGGGGCCCTGCATAGTTCAACTGTTTCTCCACCCAGAGCAAGGCCCATAGCCTGTTTGAGACCACGACCAGCTCCATCTGCCATGAGTGCTTCCTCTGGGAACTCTTCTTGTGGCCACAGTAAGAGGACAGGAAGGCTGGCAACACTCTGGGCTTCAAGCCAGTCTTCCTTTTTCGTTGTGCCCAAGGCCTGATCATTCTCCCAGATCCTGTGTCCAAAGAATGAGACTTAAAAAAAAAAAGAGAAATTCGATTTTCTTTGATTTACAAAGCTTAAAGCTTCCATCCTAGCAGTTGAGCATTTTTCCCAATATGTGTATGATCCCCCTCCCCCGCCAACTGGGTGACCTAGATAGAACTTTAAGTGTCATTAAGTTATGGCATCATGTTTTGAATCTTTCTCTGCTCGATTTCCATGTCAACATGAGTGAGGGCTTCAGGGATTTTACTCCAGCATTTTGGTTAAATGCCAACTTGGCAAATTCCACTCCTCCCCCTGGGACTGCAAGTGCCAGTGTCCTCCTTCACTCAGGAGTGTGTGGTTAAAAGTGGACACTTTTCTGCTTCTTCTGCTTTTGTACTGTAGTAGAAGCCTCAAGGAGCTCTATTTTACAGTTCCAAATTACCATCCCTCCCCTCTTTCATGCTTCCGGGATGGATAGTCTCTCACTATAGGTTAACATTTAGATTGGGATCTCTATTTCTCAGCCCCCCAAAATCTGGATGTCCCTCAGGTGCCAGAGCACCTGATAATATAATTATTAGATATAATAAATAATATAATTATTCTTTGCTTGAACCAGAGAATAATTATGTATAGTAGTTCCGCCTTATTCATGGAGAATACCTTCCAAGACCCCCCGTGGATGCCTAACAACACAGGTAGTACTGAACCCTATGTATACTATGTTTTTTTTTGATCTGATAACTGAGAGGGTTCCTAAGTGGACAACAGGGAGGTAGTGCATACAGCATGGATTTGCTGGACAAAGGGATGATTCACATCCCAGGTGGGACCAAGCTGGACAACGTGAGAATTCATCACACTATTCAGAATGGTGTGCAATTTAAAACTCACGAGTTTATTTCTGGAATTTTCCATTTAATATTTTTGTACTAGAGTTGACCATGGGAAATTGAAACCATGGAAAGCGAAACTGCAGATAAGGGGAGACTGCTGTACCAGAGTGCTATAAAAGATTTCATTTGGAAAAAAAAAGTTTTGGTTCTTGAAAAAAAAAGTTTAAGAACATAGTCATATTCCGTTTCTTCATATGTTTGAGATATTTCTGGCTTTGGTGAAACATAAGCTAGGAAAAGAACCTAACGTCTTATTAGGGTAACTGAACAACAGTAACAACAGACTTAGCCCTTCTTCCTTATGTACAACATTACCTGTGACATGGCTCTTGAAACATAGCTGCTATTAAAGTACAAGTGAGTCTTGCATAGCAACTTCTCCTTGCCCAGTTAAATTCTCTGTAAAGTCTTTACTCTGTTTTATTCATGTATGTGTGTATGTGTGTGTGTGTGTGTGTGTGTGTGTGTGTATATATATATATATGTTTATTTGTATTTCCCTTTAAGGATTTCAAACACAAAGACCCTAGTCATTTGATTTTCTCTGTACTGTTGAATTTTTGCCTACCCACCCTGACTGAAGAGACACATTGTTGTCTGTTTTCCGTATTCTGTCTAGTAAATGCTTGGTTGTCAGGACAACGGCATAGAAGGTGGAAGGTCATTGATAACCACATGAATTCTTTAAACAAACATGATCAGAGCAAATTCCAGGGTATGCTTGAAAGTAGATTTAAGGAAGAGGAAAGGTTTCAGACACATCCTTCCTTTTACAAACTTGATATTCACCTTTAAGGATCAGCAACATTTGGAGTTGCTCATAATTTTATTTAAAATCCTGAGTAAAGATATCACCTTAGTTTTATGGTACGTTTGTCATTCCAGTGTGAAGCATGAGGTTTTTTTGTTACTGACAGAACCCCTGGAGGACAGGCAGATGCTGTGGTTCTCCATGGTCTCTCAGTACCAGGCACAGAGCAAGCACCCAATACATACTATAGGAATAAACGATCTCAAATCTTCACAGTGCCTCTTATAGATGGTTTTTATGATATGTATCTGCAAAGAAACTGAATTCAGGGATTTTAAGTGCCTTTTTCCCAAGGCCCTTAAAGTTTGGGGAAGTAGGTGCATGGAATTAGAACTCAGATTATCCTGACTTCTAAGATCACACTCTTTTCATTGTAGCACACTGCCTCTTTAACAACAACAACCAAAAAAAAAAAAATGAGGAAGAAACCACATCATTTCTAAGATGAAATGTATGCTTTTCAAAACAATAGCAGAAAACTTTCTTCAAAGGTAAAATAGTTGGAAATAGAAGAAGAAATAATATGTAATTTAGCATTCATTGAGGATAAGCAATTAATCCTGCCCTCCAGGGGTGAATTTATGTCTAGCCTATTTGCACATGAAAGTACAAGTTGGGCTTCATTTTTATACGAGTAAGACATCTGGTTGGGAAGTGAAAAATTTTGTCAATTACCTGAATCATGTTTGGTCTACATGATAGGAAAGCCCCAGATGTCTTCAGATCAGCAGATGTTTGGCACTGTATGGTTAACACTAGACCCACTGACTGAATGGTTCACCTGAGAGTTGCTGTTTGACATCCTGTAGATTCACCCATTGTTAGGAGGCTGTTATCATTTTGTAAGTCAGCAGTTTGCAAACAGTAGTCCAGACTAGAAACCAACACTGGCCCTTGACAAAGTGTTCACTGGTGTGTGATGCAGTAAATACATAAGGTCATAAAAGGAAGTGTATTTACCTTATAAACGAACATCATTTATTTTGAGATCCTCTCCTCCCTATGTTTTTAGTGATACAATTTTGTGTCAAATAAATCCTGATTTTAAGATTTGCTTTTAATGAGTAAATGAGACAGGGTAAAAAATTGAGAAACCTATATAAATCCCTAGTTTTCTTTATGTGATCTTTGTATTAGATTGTAAAAAAAAAAAACAAAGCAAAATTGTAGAAACCACTCTTTAAATCTTGTAATATTTTTAGCACAATGACAGCTAAAGTATTTTCATGTATTTCCCAAGTTTTCCTTTTCCTAGAAGTGGGGTAACTCTCCATGGTAGAACTGTTTGCATGGGTCTTAAAAGCGTTGGACATCTTAGCAGTCAAGTATTTTGCTGACAAAATAATAAATTTTCCTTTTGAAACAAGCATTTTGTTCTTAAAATAACTCCAAAGAGAACACCTTCTGCACTTTTAAAGCATTTCCCTCTGAAGGCATGCCATGGAGACATGACCGTAGGGAGAAACTTTTTGTGCTAGAAAACTGAATTCCACCACTGTGAATATTTTAACAGCTTTCACAGGTTCTACAGTTTGCTCTCCTGACCCCAAAAGCATATATCTCCACATGCTGTAACATCAAGGATCTCTCCTCAAGCTTTGGAAGCTCAGCCAGAATGAGCTGAGTACCCTTCATGTGTCAGGCGATGTCCAATACGCATTGCTGGGAATAGGGAGTCATAATAACCATAATTTTATCTGACTTTTGTCTATCATTTGTCATGTGGCAGACAACATGCTAAAATGCTTCTTTGCGTTATCTTGCTTGATTCTCATAACCACTCTGGTAGAAAAATAACATTATTATAGCCTTTTTACAGATGAGGAAACCGTTGCAAGGAAGTAAAAATCACTTGCCCAAGGTCACAAGCCCTGTGAATGATAAAGCCACCACTTCCATCCAAGTCCGTCCACCCCCTAACCTGAACTCCCAAGTGCTATGCTAAACCACCTGCCTCTTATGGATATATTATCTACAAAAAGAGCTCTGCCCTCAAGGCGATTATAATCTAAATTAGAAGAGGGAAGCACAAGGGGAAAAGCCATTATGTAGAATAGAATGATGTAATTCCAAAAAACATGCTGTGGGATTGTAGAGGGAAGAGTGATTAATTACGATCTACCCAGGGAAGGCTTTTTGCGTGTGGCCTTAGGCTGGGTGAGAACAAAATAGGGCACCGGCAATTATCTAGAGAATTGGGTCACTGTGGGTGCCAAAGTGGATGATGATTTCAAGCTAAAAAGACTATGCTTTATGCTCTGAATAGTTCAGAATTGGCCACCCACACCCCTGGAATCTGTTGAATTTTTGCCAACTCCCTTGTTCTCTTTGTAACTTATTGCCCTGGCTTAGATGAGCTTCCTACTCCAGGTGAGGGAAGATGCAGGATGGTGCTGCTATAGCAGGGAGTGCTGGCAACGTGGAAGAAACCTTCCTTAAGTCAGGAGCTCTGGATTTAATCTAGACTCTGCTCCCACAACTGGGAAGCCACCTCCTTCTCTGGGTTCAGTTTTCTCTACTGTAAAGTGTATACACTGAAGTTGATGGTCTGTATGGGCCATTTGAAATCCTGTGTCTCTGTTTTTGGAACAGAGAAAGAATGAAAGGTGAGGAGTGGGAGAAGCTAAAAGATTCAGCATGTTCAGATTTCACGGTTCTTGTCGTTTTGTTCCTAGACAGGACCTACCAGGGGTGCCTCCTGCAAATGAGGTGGTCTTCCTTTTTTACCCACCACATTCTATGCCTGCGCTCTCTAACCTACATGGTATAGTAGGAAGGTGCCATACCATGGAGTCAGAGATTCTTGGGTTGAAATCCTGACCATGTCCCATTACATAGTGACTTTGAACAAATTATGTAATCTTTCTGTGCTTGTGTTTCTACAACTGTAAAATAATAGTTTGCAATACCATAGACTCTTCATGTAGATAATCTAATTCTATTACTATAAAAGCTAATTCTAATACTATTGGTTTGGTGTTAGCAATGAAGGTGATAGCAACTGAAAAGTAAAAAGAGCAGTGACTGAAAGTTCACAGGTTTTGATAAATGAGCACTATTACTATTATAATATTTATTGTGTTAAAATACAAATTGTATACAGCACTCCTCTGAACACAGACCTACAATAGTTACCCATTGCTTGTTGGACTTCTTGAACCGGACTTGACCAGGCAAAGAGAATTTGAGAACCTCTGTTTCACTAGAAAGGTGGTATCTACAATATTTTGCCACTGTAGCATCTGCTATGTGTAATAAGATGCTTGGGCCTGCTGGTGATCACCTGTTTTCTAGGTATATGCATTGGCTTTTGTGGTGTTTTTTATATATGTGTGTATATATATATACACACACACACACATTATATAGATATAATTAAATATATGTTATATTTAATTAAATAAATATATTTTTTAATTAAATATATAATAAGGACTATGAGAGTTAGCCATGAATCATGGGTGAAAATATATATATATATAAAAAATAATACCACAAATGCATATATATATGTTATATATATATATAAAATATATAGAGAGATAGGTTTTTGCCCATGATTCCTGGTTAACTCCCATAGTCCTTATTATAACATTGGGGCACTTGAGGCCTCAGGTAAGTCTCTCTCAGTGACCCCTCTGGTTCTTCTTCACCTGCCCAAGGTAGGATGCTAATTTGATTATGGATCAGAAGACCCTCATTCCAGGGAGGGTCCTGCCCCATACCCTAGTGGAAAGAATGCTACACAGAGAGGCCAAGAAAAGTCTGAACAGATAGTCCTTGCTGGGTTTAGATCATGTGCTTTTTGTCCAATCATATTTTTACATGATTGTCAATCATGCCTATGTGAAAAAGCCTCCATAAAAACCCAAGAGTACAGGGTTTGGAAAGCTTTTTGATTGCTGAACACATGGATGTTCCTGGAGGGTGGAGTGCCCAGGGAAGGCATGGAAGCTCTGTGCCCCTTCCGCCTTACCTTGCCATACGCATCTGTTCATCTGTATCCTTTGTAGTAGTATTTATAATAAACCAATACACGTGTTTCCCTGAGTCATGTGAGCTGCTCTAGCAAATTAATCAAACCCGAAGATGGGGTTGTGAGAACCCCAACTTGAAGTCAGTTCAGAAGTTGTGGAAGGTTGAACTTGCCACTGGTGTCTGGGGTGTGGAGTTGGGGGCATTCTTGGGGACTGAGCCTTCAATCTGTGATATCTGATGCAATCTCCAAGTAGACAGTGTCAGAATTGAACTAGAGGACATCCAGCTGGTGTCTGCTACAGAATTAAGTGCTTGCTTAGTGGTCGGGAGAAACTCCTACACATTTCGTCACAGAAGTCACCTTCTATGTGGGTAATTGCTGTGGTGTAAGACCAGAGGAAAAACATGGTTTCAGAGTTTTTCCCTAAACAGCCTTGACATACTCTATTGTAATAAGATAGAGAGATGAAAGTGTTTATTACTGGTGGGATTATGTTAGAAAACACATTTCTTGTCCCAGTAGCATTCAAGATCAAGAGTTAAAACAGTCTCTTCTCTTTACTCTCCCAACCGATACTCAGCTTCCTGTGTGAGTGTGTGTTTAATGTTTTTGTCTAAATTGATTGATCTTTGTCTCATGATCTCTTTTCTTAAAAAAACTAAGTTCAGCTAAGTGAACATTGCTGAGAACTTACGTTCTAGACACTGCTGGACGTTGTGCTGAGGGGAAATGAATACAGAGATAAATAATTTGAACTATTCTCTGTCTAGTGGGAAAGAGAGATCGAGATATAAATAGGGGAACAAAATAAAACATAACATAAGGGTCATAATTTTTAAGGTGGATTAAAAATATGTGTGTGTTTCTTTATTAAGCACCTTTTATAGGCCAGACTATAGGGCCAGAGATGTAACATTATGTAAAACTCAGTCCAAATCGCATAGGTGCTTACAAGATGTAATGACTACAAGATGGAATAAGAAGAGGTATTGGATGGGAATAGTGTCTACTAGAAAGTAAGCAAATTGAGTGTAGGGGCCTTATCTATCTTGTTCCTTAATGCGTTTTTAGCATTAGAACACTGCTTGGCATGTACCAGTACTCATTAAACATTTCTGTAGTGAGTGATGAGCCTATCATAAAGTTTTGTTCCCCCACCCCTAAACAAGATTGTAGGTTCAGTCTGAAAGGACTCCAGGACCCTCTCTGCTGGTAAGGTATGGTGCCACTTTGTACTCTCCCAGTCAATCTGATTGGCCTCTTGACTTTGGCAAAACTGAGCTGGGGGCTGGTCCCCCAGTGCCAAGCACAGAGGAAGCAGGGTCACATGCCACCCATGCCCAAAGCACTTCCTGACATTTCCATGGGTCTGGAACCAACTCTCCTCCTGGGTTTCATCTCAATATATGTAGGAAGACAAAAGAACACTGAACCTTCCAGTTAATTCAACACCCCACCCCCACTTACCCCTTCCTGGAGAGGATAACAGTTCTGTTGACCATTATAATGCATTTTCTGTCTCCCAACAGTCCACATAGTCATTAATTTCTGCTGCTGACATCAGGAAAGAGGATTATGTGTGTGTCTGAAACTGTTCCCAAAGTGCTCATTAGTCATAGATAATTGAAAAACTGGTAGGGGAAGATTTGGTGTAATAGGAGCCCCTGCCTGTGAAGAGGGACTGCAACCACCAGATAATTGTAGATTCCAGCTTTTGACCACTCAGACTGAATCTGCCCATCCTAATGGGAATTCAGCAGACTTGAGCCTAGGAGCTCTCAGAGTGATAGTGTTTTTACATACCCAGGTGAGGGCCTGTACACTGAGACAGAGACAGCCAAATCAAGAGAATAGGTGAGCTGCCCTTGGGTCTCTTTCCTGCCTTCAGACTGTGGAGCAGCGTTTGGAAAAAGTGCCCAGTATTCTCCTTTATTTTGTTTTTATTTCAACGTAAGCTAGTTTGTTTTGATCACAAAGGACATACAAGGTCTTGGGATACAAGAAACACAAACATTAGAAAAGAGTACCCCATGCTGGATCCCAACCCCTGCTGTGACAAAATTCTAGGATTTTCCTGGAAGTTTATGTGCTTACATTTTTGTATCCTTTTCTTTAAAATAATAATAAAAAAAAAGATCACATGATCATACTCAGAATACTATTCTGCATCTTGCCATTTTCTCTGAATTTATCTTGGAGTTCCAAATCTATACCTTAATTCAAGTTCATTCGTTTTAATGGCAAGGTGGGATTCTGATCAGATTTAAGGGGGAAAAGCATCTTTTAAAATATTATACAAGAGGCTGGGCATGGTGGCTTATGCCTGTAATCCCAGCATTTTGGGAGGCCAAGATGAGTGGATCACTTGAGGTCAGGAGTTCAAGACCAGCCTGGCCAACATGACAAAACCCTGTCTCTCCTAAAAATACAAAAATTAGCCAGGCATGCTGCTGTGTGCCCATAGTCCCAGCTACTTGGGAAGCTGAGGCATGAGAATCGCTTGAACCCAGGAGGCAGAGGTTGTAGTGACCTGAGATTGTGCCACTGCACTCCAGCCTGGGCAATAGAGTGAGACTCCGTCTCAAAAAAAAAAATTACACAAGAAATATAGACCAATTAGAAATTATAGGAAAAAAATTTAAAAAAGGAAAGAAAAAAGAAAATCACTCATAATTCCTCCCCCCAGAGAAAACCTATTTTCTGTATTTTTTTCCCCTGGGTATGTATTTTTACAAATAGTTCATCTACTTTCATTGTTGTTCTTAAAACTGTTAAGAGAAAACCTTTAGGCAAATTAAATTTAACAGTTTAACTGTGCAAAGAGTGGTTCATGAATTGGGCAGGTCCCCAACCAGAATAGATTCAGAGAGACTTTTGCTCTGCCACATGATTGAAGAGATATTATGGACAGAAAAGGGGAAGTGAGGTACGGAAAATGGAAGTGAAGTACAGAAACAGCTGGATAGGGTACAGCTCTGCGTTGGCCTTATTTGAACAGAGTTTGAACAGTTGGCCGCCTGTGGGTGGTTGAAGTATATCTTCTGTGATTGGCTGAGACGCGGCTTCTAGTTACAAGAGTAGGCTACAGTGTGTTTACAAATCCAGTTAGGTTACAGTCACTATGTATGAAGAAACCTTTAGGTTGAAATTACAGAGAGACACGTTTAAGTTAATTTAACAAAAGGAAGTCATATACTACATAATGTTTTGCAGCCTGCATTTTTCACTTGGTTTGACTGTTTTAAAGATAAAAATTATTCCCCAAGCTTTTCTTTACACTGCGTGTTTACCTAGTTCTTTCTTTCTTTGAAATGGAGTCTTGCTCTTGTTGCCCAGGCTGGAGTGCAGTGGCGCAATCTCAGCTTATTGCACCCTCCGCCTTCCTGGGTTCAGGCGATTCTCCTGCCTCAGCCTCCTGAGTAGCTTCAATTATAGGCAACTGCCACCATACTCAGCTATTTTTAGTAGAGCCAGGGTTTCACCATGTTGGCCAGGCTGGTCTCAAACTCCTGACCTCGCGATCTGCCCACTTCAGCCTCTGAAAGTGCTGGGGATTACAGGTGTGAGCCACCATGTCTGGCCACGTTTATCTTCTTAAAAACCCAATCTGAGCACTCACAGTCATGCTCCTCTGGGCAATTCATTATTGCCTGGCCACACCTGAAGCCCTCCGCTGCCTTTCGTCCAGTCTGTTCCAGTTCTCTATTCCTCCCTGGACCCCTTTTTGCTACATACTCAATGCCTAAAACACACCATGCCCCTCAGGGCTCCCTACAGTAAACTCACTTTTTGCTCTGCTGTCATCCCTTTCCCCAGAGCATGCCAGCACTGAAACCACCAATCTCCAACTTCCCTTTCCACCCAGGCTTCAAAGTCATCTTCACCTTGAAGACTGTATTCACTCTACTAGCCACCCTAACTGGACCCTCCGCAGTTCTCTGGGAACACCATGTACACGTTTCACCTTTCTAGCATTTTCTACATGGTCCTAAGAGTCTTAGTTTTTCATCATCTTTGTCCCAAACCACAATATGAGACCTCAGCACCTAGATCTTAGCACATAGTAGATGGAAATCTATGCAGGCCATCATTAGTTCTATTGTTACTGAAATGTTTGTTAAAATGCATGAATGAATGGTTGAGTGAAGCCTAGAAAGAACTGCAAATACTCAGGCAGTGAAGTCTTGATTTCTGGGAAAAGCAATGCTGTGAATAATTTAATTTTATGGTGAAAGAAAAGCCAAACAAGGATTACATTGGGAAAAGTTGTCAGGAGGCACTAATGTTTGCTTCTGACAGCTCTAGTGTCCTCAGTGTACCTCTGGCTGATACACTTAGAGTGTGATTTTGAAGGGGTTATTTCTCAGGGATTCTCACCTATTTCTATCATCCTCTCTTGTGCAAAGCTGTTTCATTTTGGTCTGTAAATAAACAAAGCTCCTTCCTGCTTGGAGTCCAGATAGCCTATTCCTGAAGGCTGTGGTTCCAAATGAAAGAAGGGATGTTTGTCCTTATATATATTTATTTTCATCCCTAACCACTGGATTGAGGAGAAGGCTGGTTCACTGCTGTAGGTTGGGTTTTCCAGAAGCAAAGGCTGAGACAGATTTGGGGGGCATTAAGGATGGTCAACTGTGAAAGAAGGAAGAGAGAGTAGGACTGGGTAGAGGAAAAAGAGCTGAACCAAGGTACATTCTTGCAGCACCTTGGTGAACCCAGCAGAGTCTCTGGAGTGAGTGGTGTCTATCAGAGCCCTTCTGCCTCTGCTTTGCCAAGTCACCAGGTGCTGGCTGTCCTGGGAAGTGCAGCACCTCGGGAAGGCAGCTCTCTGCAACTGAGGCAGGCCCTGGAACATCTGGCAGCTGTCTGCTGACTTTACTCCATCCTCAAAGGGGAGTTTGGCCATGGCATCTCAGTCTCTACCGTGCTTCCTATATCCACGCAACCACCGTGACCTGTTATTTCTTGTTCCATGGAATCTCTTCTGTCTACCTCTGTTTCTACAGCTCAATTCAGTACCTCAGTGAAGATCCTTATATTTTCTCTCTCTCTTTGATTACTGAAATAGCTTCACACTGTTTTCCCTAACCCCAGTCTATCCTCTGCTATAATACTGCCACAGAGTGCTTTAAAAAAAACACAAGTTTAATTGCTTTCCTCCTGGCTTAATGCTCCTTTAGTGGTTTACAGTGGGCTTCACGATTAAGTTCAAACACTTAAGTATGGATTACAGGGCGCTACATCCACTGCCCCTATCTGCCTCCCCAGCCTCCTCTGTCCTTCAACACCCACCCCCTACCAGTCCCCACCCCAGCTTCTGTTCCAATTTACCTAGCCCTTTTGATAGTTCCCTTAGGGGCCCCTTCTCCCTTTTTTCCTGTCCTTGCTCAAAGACGCGTCCTCTGCTGATGAAGATCCCTGTGGTCCCACAGCCTATGATTAGACCCGGATCTCCTGCTTGCATGCTTAGGATGCTTTCTGCCTCGCAGCGGTCTGCAGCCTCATGTTCTGAGCCTAGAGGACATAGAATCAAATTAATCTCCTTTACCAGCTAAGGTTTCTTCCTAAATTACCATAGAGAAAACTTGGAAGAGTGCCCCACCCTGCTAAACCAGTCTGGAACCTTTTTTATAAAAATTACACCTTTTATGTTTGTGGAGATTGGGGATGAAGGTGGAACAGAATTTCCATTTTGACCTTCCTATGAAAACCATTTTTAAAAAGTCTCAATTTAATAGGTAAGATTTCTTTTTTTTTTTTTTTTTGAGACGGAGTCTTGCTCTGTCCCCCAGGCTGGAGCATAGTGGCCGGATCTCAGCTCACTGCAAGCTCCGCCTCCCAGGTTTACGCCATTCTCCTGCCTCAGCCTCCCGAGTAGCTGGGACTACAGGCGCCTGCCACCTCGCCCGGCTAGTTTTTTGTATTTTTTTTTTTTTAGTAGAGACGGGGTTTCACCGTGTTAGCCAGGATGGTCTCGATCTCCTGACCTCGTGATCCGCCCGTCTCGGCCTCCCAAAGTGCTGGGATTACAGGCTTGAGCCACCGCGCCCGGCCAATAGGTAAGATTTCTAAATGGTGCTCCTTTTTTTATTATTTATTTATTTATTTTTAACATACATAATGCTTGTTCTAAAAATATTTCTCTTGATCCCTTCATCCATTCGGAACACACTTTTAAACAACATTTACTCCAAAATGTAATGTAATGAATAAGAGCAGAGGTTTGGGTATCAGTCAGAGTAGAACCCATGGCCTGTCTTCAGCTCTTAGGCTGTCACTAGGGAGTTTACTTTTCTTCTATAAACCACAATTTTCCCATCTGTCTGTGAAATGGGGGTAGTATGGGTACTATGTTATCCTTCACAGAGGGGTAATATGAAAATGAAATGAGAAAATGCATGCTGTGTCCTTAGTGCAGACCCCAGCATGAAAGTTCTCAGCAAACCAGACTGCAGTCTCTCCTGTGTTAGATACTAGACATAGTGACATAATTTAGATATTGTCCAGAACGGTATTATACAAAGCCAAGGGCACTGCTCTTTTCCAGGTTTCTGCCACTTTGACATTCAAAACAGACTAAGATTTTCCTGTTCTCTGCCCCATCCTTTGAGCATCTTAACCTTATCCTCCAGACCATCAGTGTCCAATAGAAATGTAATATGAGCCACATATGTAATTTTAAATTTTTCAGTAGCCATGCTAAAGAAAGTGACACTAATTTTTAATATCTCTTATTTAACTTAATATATTCAAATTATTATTTTAACATAGAATTGATATAAAAATTATTGAGATATTTTACATTCATTTTTCCAGATGAAATCTTTGACATCTGGTGTGTATTTTCCGCTTAACACCTCTCAATTCGGATGCTGTATTTTTGTTGGAAATACTTGATTTTTATTTCTTAAATTAATATAGAAAAAGTAGATTTGCATGCCCAAGTTGTTCCAAACATAATTAAAAGTTTTTCAGTAACTGAATTGAATACGTTGAAGTTAAAACTAAATAAAATGAAGAATTTAGTCCCTGAGTTATTCTAGACATACTTCAAGTGCTCAGTCCACATGTGACTAGTGGCTGCCATAGTGAACAGCAAAGTTCTCCTAGAAGTCACTGCAGAGGTTTCAGTCTTCCTTTTCTTGTCTAAACTTGTTTTCATATTTAATTACAGATAGAAGTTCTTTACTTAAAATGGATAAAAATGGTGTCGTGGAGGTGCTTTGGTTCCATTTAGAGGAGGGTGGTTAGGCTGTTCGCTCTCTGACCCCTCTCCCAACCTCCACCCTCACCTCTATCCCCAGAGGTCCTGGAGCACCTCTGCCCAGCCCTTGAGCTCCATGGAACAATTAACAAGTGGCATCTTAGCACTCAAAAATTGCTGATCATGCACCCAGATTCTATCTTGGGGCTCAAAGGGATCTTAGTATATCTATGAGTCAACTCCTAGCCCCTCCCTGCAGTGCAGAAATACTATAGAATTCCTTGGGGGATGAAAGAGGGCTCAGACTCTGTTTAACACCTAGGAGCAGATGGATCATTTCATTCTATTCTGTCTTACGTGGTTCTCTGTGTCCTTATCTTGTCTTCCTAACTAGGTTGGGGGCAAAGACTGCTTTTTACAGCCCCACAGCACCCACACAAAGCAAGACAATCAATAAATTCTTAACTGAAGGCCTGACTGATTGCAAGAATTCAAGGTCACTTGAAAAATCAGGGTCACTGCATTGCACAACTCCAAAGAACATCTTTCAAATTGTATTATATGGTTGTGCAAGTGGCAGCCTTGTAAAATTTGCAAAGGTTTAGACTGGAGTGTCCTTTCCAGCTGAGAAAAAATTTTTAACAAATTATTTGTTGCTGCAAAGTACATCTCTTTCCCCTTATCCTCTGCCAGGGAAGCTACTCAAGAGTAAGTTTTCTTGACTTAGGAATATATGTTCATTACAGAGGGTGTATGCATGTATGAACACATGGGTTCATGTGCGTTTAAGTAGGTTTGTAGATCTACCGTGTTAGGAAGCCCATTTGGAATGGTTTGAGCATTTGAACCTTGTATTTAAGAGGCTACTGTGTTTATATTCCTTTTGAAATTTTCCATTTTCAGAATCTTTGGTTTGAATGATGCTTTAGAGCTCCTGGTTTGTAAAGCTCCCCAGAGCATGACCCATAGGTACCAAGCATGTACATCAAAGTCACTGGATGAGCAAAGGGCCTCTTGATGACTGCATGGTTTTTATCTTTGCAAATGCAGAGGAGGGAGGAGGGAGCAAAGAGTTTCTCTTAAATAAAACCCTCTGTTTACTTTTGTGTTTTTCAAACTGATGTGTTTGTTTTTTCTCATGTCTACCCAGGAAACCAAGTGCTGCCTCCTGGAGTTTCTCTTGGAAATGGGCTCACACCAGAGGCAGCAAGAGACCTTGGCCTTCTCCCTGGGATTGCGGTTGCAGCTTCACTCATTGATGCCCATGCAGGAGGACTAGGTAATCTCTTTATTTGTTGCCTACAGCCAAAACCGTATTCAAATGGAATATTCCCTAGAACCGATGACACTCCTTTTCTGTTTTTAAAGCAAAGGTCAAAGATTTTGGTGTTCAAGATTAGGCATTTGGATAGAATTATAGAACTTTTCATTAATGATAAAATTTATTTATAATTGTATTAATTTCTTTATACATGGCAATAGAAAAAAATTTATTTGAATAACTTTCTGCATAGTTCTTTTGTTTACTGCAAATTCAGAAAAGATATGTTAATTTCTTACCACACTTAGCTCTACTGTTTTTTTGTAATGGTACTCCAAAACCCATATAAGTCTCATAGATTTATTTTAATAATATATTTGGCTTATGTCCTATATCCAGTTCCTTGCTTGTAGTCTTGATTTTATCTTCTACATAACTCTCAAGCCTTTCATTCATGTATTCATTTGTTCATTCCCAAAACACCCGTTGAACACTTACCATGTCCAGGCATGGTGCTAGGAGACAGTGAACTTAAAACAAACCCAAATAAAACCAAGGTCTCTTCCCCAGATTTTAATGAGAAAACACACAGGGAAACAAAGAATTACAGTAAAGAATGATGACTATCGTCTTCCTCATCCTTATTGCAGGTTGTGTGTGTTTTTTTGCAGGGGAGGTTGTTCTGGTTCTCAGCATCTCTCGTCTCAACTATAGCCATATATTTTTTCCCTAGCCTTTCATTCTAACAGTGTTTTGTTTTAAACTATGATTTATAATTCATGAGATCAATTTAGCGGGACATGACCACTGAATTTGCACAACAGAATGGAACAGAATTGAATAGAACAAAGTAGAAAACATCAGAGTACATTTCACAAAGTAAGGGAAGGCACTGCTTTGTTGAGCTGTGTTTCCATTTTATGTGTGTATACTTTCAGACACTTCCATCAACCCTGCCCTTACTGTGCCCATGCATTTACAACTCTGTGACTTGGCACACATGTTCTCTGCCCAGAATGATTGGTCTTCCACTACTCCAGCTGGCTAACTCTTCCTCTAGCTGCAAGACCCATATCAGATGCTTTCTGCTCTGCATAGCCTTCCATGAAACACTCAGGTGTATTTAGAAATTCTCGAAATTATGCTTTTGTCAGCAAACTGTTTGAAGAAATGATCATATTGCATTGTAATTTCTAATATATCTGCTTGTCATTTCCATTAGACTGTGAACTCCTTGAGAGCAGGAACATTAGGTTATTTGTCCTGTATCCTTCATGCCAAGCCCTATATCTGGCTCCTATAGCTGCTTATAAGTTTATTAAATGAATAGTCACATTAAGGCAAGAATAAAGTGAGATGGCTTTAAATAGTAAAGATTAATCTGCCTTCTTATGCAACAGATTATTAAATGGTGCCTTGTTCTACATACTACATGGACTTCCAGAGTAATAGCGCTCTCATCAGTCTATGAACATGTCTGTCCTGTTCATCTCTCTGTCCTCAGGATCTAAAACAGTACCTAAGAATTAGTAAACAACTCATAATATATGTAGGTTGATTGAATGCTATGTGATGTAGTTCCGATTACAGGCAAGGTTGTTTCTTTCCAAATACTTTTCATTGTGAGCAATGTGTGCTTTTGATTGGAATGCTAAGATTTTGGTTTTTATGTACAAGCACAGAGAGAACTTAAGGTCTAGAAAGACATGGAGTGTTTCTGTGCCCTAGCAATCCTGACATTCCAGATCATGCGTGAGACCACAAAAGCTTTCCCTATCATGCTTTTAAAATTATCCCTGGGGTGACAGTGTCAATCATCCACCCCTACCTGGGTGACAGGCACTTGGCTGGGACCAGCATATGCTGAAAGAAAGAGAACTGCTGCTTGAAGAGCTGCAGACACTACAGTTTCCTTGTCAGTTTCCCAGACTTCCCTCAGGGACATGCCAAAACCCACCTTCTCACTCCTGCCCAGGACTCACTATGTCCTCCAGGAGGGGAGACTGCCAATGACCCTCATCTTATTCCTAAACAGAGATATTCAGTGGCAGAAGTTTTACCCTTAGAAGCTTTGGCCTAAGCCTTTTGTTCCCCGTAAAATGTAAATGCTTTTAAGTGATATGGTTTGGCTGTGTCCCCATTCAAATCTCCACCGAGTTGTATCTCCCAGAATTCCCACATGTTGTGGGAGGGACCCAGAGGGAGGTAATTGAATCATGGAGGCTGGTCTTTCCCATACTATTCTCATGACAGTGAATAAGTCTCACAAGATCTGATGGGTTTATCAGGGGTTTCCGCTTCTGCTTCTTCCTCATTCTCTCTTGCTGCAACCGTGTAAGAGGTGCTTTTTGCCCTCCACCATGATTATGAGACCTCCCCAGCCATGTGGAACTGTAAGTCAAACTAAACCTCCTTTTCTTCCCCATCTCAGGTATGTCTTTATCAGCAGCGTAAAAACAGACTAATACAGTAAATTGGTACCAGTAGAGTGGGGCGTTGCTGAAAAGATATTTGAAAATGTGGATGCAACTTTGGTACTGGGTAACAGGCTCATAGGTGGAAGAGACTTGCCTTGTCTCAGATGAGACTTTGGACTGTGGACTTTTGGGTTAATTCTGAAATGAGTTAAGACTTTGGAGGACTGTTGGGAAAGCAGCTGGGAGGGAAGCTGTACCCTGCAAAACCACAGGGGCAGCGCTGCCCAAGACCATAGGAACCTACCTTTTGCATCAGTGTGACCTGGATATGAGACCTGGAGTCAAAGGAGATCATTTTGGAGCTTTAAAAATTTGACTACCTTGCTGGATTTTGGACTTGCCTGGGCCCTGCAACCCCTTTGTTTTGTCCAATTTCTCCCCTTTGGAATGGCTGTATTTGCCTAATACCTGTACCCCCATTGTATCTAGGAAGTAACTGGCTTGTTTTTTATTTTACAGACTCACAGGTGGAAGGGACTTGCCTTGTCTCAGATGAGACTGGACTGTGGACTTTTGGGTTAATTCTGAAATGAGTTAAGACTTTGGGGGATCGTTGGGAGGGCATGATTGGTTTTGAAATCATGTGAGGACCTGAGATTTGGAAGGGCCAGGGGCGGAATGATAATGATTTGGCTGTGTCCCTATTCAAATCTCAACTGAACTATATCTCCCAGAATCCCCACGTGTTGTGGGAGGGACTTAGGGGGAGGTAATTGAATCATAAGGCCTGGTCTTTCCCATGCTATTCTTGTGATAGTAAGTCTCACAAGATCTGATGGGTTTATTATGGGTTTCCGCCTTTGCTTCTTCCTCATTCTTTCTTGCTGCCACCATGTAAGACGTGCCTTTTGTCCTCTGCCATGATTGTGAGACCTCCCAGCCATTGTGGAACTGTAAATCAAATTAAACATCCTCTTCTTCCCAGTCTCAGGTTTGTCTTTATCAGCAACATAAAAACGGACTAATGCAGTAAGTTAGTAACTTTTCTATTTTTGTTAGTGGAAAGATAGAATATTTTTTTTTTTTTTTAATGGAAAGATAGAATAAGAATCTTGCATTCTTTAAGGCCTGAACTTAGATGCCAGCAGTGGCTGGGAAGGGCACAGGAAGGTGCTAGTCCATGACGATGGGATAGTACAGACTTACTTAATGTATGTTGACTATGTTTTATCCTTATTATGCCTTCTTACACCTCTTCCTTTACCCTTCACCTTACAGCCAATCCAAGATTAGGATATATCAAAAAAGATAGGAGGCCTGGGAGCAAATGTTTCCTCTCATTTCTGCCCTTCCTATACCCCTATTAGGATGTAGAGGTGAACAGAGGCCTGAAAGTCTCGAAAAGGTTGTCCATGGGTCCAACTCTATATTAACTAAATATAATTGAGTGAATGCAACCTGTCAGTGATTGGTCTAGGCACTGGAGATTATCAGCAGTGAACAAATCAGGCAAAGTCCATTCGTTTTGGAAAGAAAATTCTCATTGTTCTCTCCTGCCTGCATGTTTGTAGCTTAATAATATAGGTTTGGGACAGCTAATCCCTGAGACATATTGTGATGCTATGATAAGGGCACTCAACATGGAATTTTAAGTTCTGGATTTAGATTTTGTCTCTGCCTACAAATATGGTGCTTCTCAGAACGTTTGTTTCCTTTTATGCAGTGAGAGAGTGAGAGACAGCAGAATGCAGGATTCACTACTTTGTGATTCTGTATAGGTTGAGGTCAGAAATACCCTCAAGAACTGGCTAAATGAACTCTATGTTAAGAGATTTCTGAATGTCAAGTACAGACCAGCTTTGGATTCGGAATTGCCATCCAGGGAGAGGCCATCCAGGCCTCTCACCAACAAACCCTGACAACTGTAATCACTTCAAATGCTGACCTGGCATGGCCTGCTTTAGACCCCACATTCTGACTAGTATGAGGGGTCAGCATTCTGCTTTGGAGAAATACCCCTGAACTTTCATTCCCAAGGGAGGCCTGGGATGGGAGGATAAAGATCAAAGAAGCAAGCAAAACTCAACCCATGCTTTTCCCAGTTCTGGAAAAAGAGGAGGAAGGACTTTGTGGGAATAAAAATCAATGATGAAAGAACATTTTGTTCTTAAGGTGCTGGTTAGTAAGTTCTCCAGCAGACAGTCAGAAGATAGGAGTAGCTTTGTTTGTACTTTGTGGGGGTAGTTCTGGCCAGGGCTCCTGCTGCTGATATTTTTCTAGCTTATAAAAATAACATTAACTTTGTTCCAGCTCTGTTCTTGGCTCCAGCATCCCAACTGTCCTGAAAGGCAATAACAACCTGATTTCTGTCTCAGGCCCTTCTTCTCTCAGTTGCTTTTATCTGTCAGACAAACTCCTGATTATCCATCAAATCTTGAATCCTGTTCTCCTCTGGGAAGCCCTCCCTAACTTCCCAAGTTGACTTAAGCACTCCCTTTTTTCCACCACTGTGTCTTACGCTTACAATCTGGCACACACAGGTTTCTCTGTGCCAGATTGCCTCACCTACTAATCTGCCTCTTCTACTGCTCATCTACTAATCTGTAAACTCTTTGGGCATGCTGTTGTTTCATACTCCTACTGCAGCAGCCTGCAGAGTGCTTTGCATATGGAGGACCCTTAACACATGCATATTTAGTGAGTGAGTGAATGAATGAATGGCATTCCCTCCCTGAGGAATGAATATTACGCCTGAGAGAGAGAGTAATTTCTCATTCAAAGGCAATTGTCCCTATATAATAGTTATACTTGGCTCATTTCTGCAGGAGCAAAAGCTTGGGTTCTTCTAGATGTCTGGAAATCTGCCTCCTTTTTACCTTCATCACATTACCAAGTTTTGGCCAAGAGCAAGCTTTGTTCCTTGGTTTAGCACAACTCTTTGATTACCAATATTGGATTCTTGGTCAGATGTTGAATTGGCTTAAGTTGCTCATCTAGGCCAGATATTGAATTGGTTTAAAGTGCTCATTTCAGTTGCAGAGCCAGGCCAAAATGAGGATTTTGAATTTCTTTTCTTTTTTAATGGAAGAATTTATTGAGCCAGTCTTGCAAAAAGGGCCTTTGGTTCGTTCCCTAGAACAACACATAGTTTGTTCCAGTTAACAATAAAACATGCCAATTACATGTCTCACCATTATCAGTGTTCTAGAAGACAGAGTAGACAGGCTGTGACTTTAGCTAACGTGATTTGGGGGGAGCATTTATTTATAAGTAGTATATATACTAAATGTAGCATGATGGACAAAGAAATATACTTCTTGGCAGTGATTCATTGCATTTGTAAACTTTTGATTCATGAAGCATGATATGGTTTGGATCCTCACCCAAATGTCATGCAAATTGTAATCCCCAGTGTGGGAGGGGACCCTGGTGGGAGGGGATTGTATCATGGTGGTGGATTTCTCATGAATGGTTTAGCATCATCCCCTTGGTGCTGTTCTCATGATAGTGCATGAGTTCCCTTCAGATCTGGTTGTTTAACAGTATGTTGCACTGCCCCACTCTCTCTTTTGCTCCTGCTCCGGCTCTGTGAAGTGCCTGCTTCCCCATCACCTTCTGCCATGATTGTAAGTTTCCTGAGGCCTCCCCAGAAGCCGAGCAGACACCATCATGCTTCCTATACAGTGTGCAGAACCTTGAGCCAATGAAAACGCTGTCTTTTATAAATTGCTCAGTTTCAGGTATTTCTTTATAGCAATGCAAGAATGGACTAATACAAAACACAGCTATGTTCATTATAGAATTTGCTCCTCATTGCAGCTTTGTAGTGAAGTTAGGACAGCTATGTGTACCCTCATTTTGCACAGCAAACAGCTGAGACCAGTGTATTCTAAATTCAAGAATAGATATTTATTATCTTACACTCAGTTCTTAAAGCAACTTTGCACATATTATCATTTTGTTCCATTTGTCAGGTGAGACAATTGAGGCTTACAAGACTACCTAACATTCTGAAAGCTACACAGTTAAATGAGAGATGCGTGACTTAAGCCCATGCTTTGTGCACACTTATCACTGTGTTATAAAGGATGGCCTATTTATTTAAACATGATCCACTCTGCTCTTTAATTTGACCCTTAAAATGTGGGCAAGTAACAAATTTTGAAAAAGGAAAGTCTTTAATAATATTTATCAACAACCTACTTTACTAGTTCATGGGTTTAGACAGTGACTATGAGAGAGAAGTGGACTTCTGAGAATTTGCATTCTAGTAAGGAAAACAGACAAGTAAATAAACAGTTACAATTACTTGTGCCATGTATGGAAGGCTTTGGAAAAACGTAAAATGGGCCTAAAATTGAGACTTAAAAAGGATTCCTAGAGGGAGTGATGTCCAGTAATCTAATTACACATTTCTTTCCCTGTTATTACTTCCTGGTAAAGTGGAATTTGTTTCTTTTTTGTGACTTTTAAACTTCAACTAGGCTTCATTTCTAATAATAAAATAATAATAACACTGTTAATTAGAACAAGTAGAACCACCACTCTGACTGGTACTACTGTGATGACCATTTCTTATGTGCGTCCCTATGTGCCAAGTACTCTACCGGATACTGCTCAGACTTTATCTCTTGCTCCTCACAATAAGCCTACAAGGTAGAGATTGTTTCCCCATTCTGCACATGAGGGAATTGAAGGCAGAAAGAATAACATTTCCACAATCACATAACTAATCTCATAGCAAGATCTGAAACTGAATCTGCTTCCAATATTCATATACCTTTTCTATAGGCCAGTGGTTCTCAACCAGGGGTGATTTTACCCCTCAGGGGACATTTGGCAATGTCTGGGGACAGTTTTGTTTATTGCATCTGGGGAAAGGGAAATGGCATTGGCATGTGGTGGGTAGAAGCCAGGGATGCTGCTAAACACCTTACAATGCCCAGGCCAACCCCCTGCAACAAAGAATTGTCCAGCTTCAAATGTCAAATATCAGTAGCACTGAAAGTGAGAAACCCTATTCTCTCCTGGAACACCTCTAATGATATTATTTCCCTTCATCAATTCAGCTTATTTCTGTGGAAGCCAAAAAGCAGCCCACAATAAGGGTTTTGCTGATACATTAGTACTTGGTTGAAATATATGTTGTCAAATTGACTCTTCAGTAAAAGTAGTTGTGAGATTAAGAAAATAATAGAAGTGAAGCCTGAGGAGTAGGAAGGACAGAATGGTTTCTACCCTATCTATTTCAGAGTCAAGCCACACAAGACCGCTTGGCCGTCTTTCAGCACATCATGCACATTCCACCTCCTTTCCTTTGCTACTCATCCATCAGCACTCAGTCTAAATGTTACTTTGTGGAAACGTCTCCAAATTTAATCCACTCTTAGAAAAACACCAGTCGCTGTCTATGCTGTATCTGTGAAATACTTTGCAACTATTTCAGTTTTTTCACCAAATCATGTTCATCTTTGTATGCCCATCATCCAGCATGGAACCCCCATAGCCGGTCTTCACTAAATCAATGTAATTATTTAATTACTATTATTAGTAATTAAGATAATAAATATGAGAGGGTTTTGAAAAATCAGAAATAAGAGTTGGTAAATATAGGTGAGGGAGACTTTAAGAAAATATAGATTCTTATGCCCTACCCTGCTGAGGATGCCTGGAATCTTGTTCTAAGTGTGGAAAATGTCACCTGGTACCCAGAGGAGACAGCCTGAGGGGATGACGATGAGTTGACACTGAGGACACTGGGGTCAGAAGCAGTAGTGATGTGTTTCTGCCAAGTAGGCAGATCAGACCAGAGCAGAACCGTGCTGCGCCAGGAGCCAGGCCAGGCGCTGGCCAAAAACTGGGGGCAGGAGGGAGCTTATCCAAAAAGAGAGAGAATATGCATCCAAAGAGGCAGACGGTCTGCAAGAAATTGGGGGTGGGGGGATTAGAAATGCAGATAAAGTCATGCCGTGGAATCTGGAAGGAGAAACCAGTGCCAGTCCCTGAGCAGATAGAGCAAGGACAACTCTGAGAGTTCCTGGATGTGAATCACAGAGGGCAGAGGAAGAACGTATTAATGGGATTGCAAGTTTATTGTTTTAAGTTGAGGCTTGGTTTAATATGAACCACCATTGCCTGAGACCTCGGCAGTTCCATGAGCCATGGCAGCAGCTCATGTGGCGGAGGGAGGGGCAGAGATCTCATGTGGGGGAAGGATAACTTTGAGTTTCCTGTTCCCAGGCTCCAAGGCTTTCTTGGAGTGCTGTGATTCTCTGGACTGCAGAAGGCTGGCCTTAGCTGAGAGACCAGACTTTGACTCTGTGGAAGAAAACTGAGAGGAATCCAGGGCCTGGGGCTATTGCCAGCTCCCCATGTGTCCCCGATTTTTAAATCTTGTGCCACACGTCAGTATATATGGCTGTGAACCTGCCATGAAACCATAACATTTTGAGTTTAATACATACCCTCCTGTTTGAATAATGAGTAATCATAGACTTTAGAACTAAAAGGCTGCTCAAAGGTTTTCTATACCAAATTCTTCAATTTGCAGATAAGAAAACTGAAGCCCAGACAATGATGAATCATCCAAAGTTACCCCAGCATATTACTGTCAGAGTCAAATTTAGAATCTGAGTGACCTAGTTCATCAGCCAGGGTCCCCGCCCCATTGTGCTCCACTGTCTCCAGGTTAGGAAAAGGGAATGACTCTTGATTTGTTATTCCATTTTATGTCTTATATCCCATTTAATGGCTATAGCCAGCTTCACTGGTGCTCATTAAATAAGTAAATTAGTTTTCCTGAGCCACACTTGAGTAAATCTCTTTGTTGTGTTGTCACAATCTACAATAAGCTCCAAAGAATCTCCTCTAGAGCTGGAAATAATAAAAACACCTGGTATTTGAGTTGCTTCCAAAGAGCTCAAAGCCGTTATTTTAATTTCACCTACCATTCTTTGAATACTTATGCTGTGCCAAGTGTTTTACTAGGTACTTGACTATTCACTATTGTCAGCTCACAACCACACTGTAAGCTGCAATTATTTTTGGCCTTTAGCATACAAGGAAATCAAGGTTTAAGAACTTGCCAAAGGTTACATTTTAATAAATTATGAAGTTGGATTCCTAGACCCACTGACTGCGGAGCTTATGAGCTCTCCCCTATTTACCCTGGCTAGTGAGTCTGTGTGTGTCTAGGTATGTTTGTGCCTTTACTTACGTTAGCCCATACTTACACCAATGCATATTTATATCTATAGTAGAAGATAGAGCTTCTACTTAATAACCTTCTGGATGTTTGTAGATCTATTTTATGGATGAGAAAGTTGAGACCCGGGGTGGAGAAGTGACTCTAATAAAGTGTATTTAAAGCATCACAGGAGTCTGGGTTCCATCAATCATGGGGAATAAGGCCAGGCTTATTAGATTAGGGTAGGAATGGGATGCATAGCTCTTGGGGTTGTGTGGTGGAGAGATCAACAATATTAATGTTGATGTTAATTTTGTTTACTAAATTTGTTAATGCTGACAATCTCAATCTAAAAGATTAATCTTAATCTTTTTGTGGTGACTTGCCATTTTTAACCTACCCTTGGAATAGGGAAGATATTTTTACCTCCCACGAATGGTTAAGAAAACTGACCCTCAAGGAGGTGAAGGGATTTTCCTAAGGTTACAGGACTAGGAAAGACTGGATCCAAGACTCAAACCCTTATTTGTGTGCCTTTGTCTTCACGTCAGCTTTGGTGCAACCCTTGCGTCAAACAATGGAAAAGTACTACCTAGTAAATGGAGCAAGGTGTCTTATTGTGTGCCCAGAGCCTCTCATTTTAAACATGACTGGAATCAGACAGCCTGGGTTCAAACCCCTGTTTTGCCACTTATTAGTAAAGAGCTTACCTGCTCTGTGCCTTAGATTTCCCTTCTGCAAATGGGGATGGGAATAGTGCCTCGCAGAGTTATTTTAGAAATGCCTTCTCCTGACACGTTGTAAGCACTCAACAAGTATTAGCTACTCCCGGTTGAAAGCTTGAATGTAAAAAGCCTTAAATTCCCAGCCAAAGAGATTGAATGCTAAAATTAATTTCAAGCAAACCTACCTATTCAAATAGCTTTCTCAGCACTGATTTTGATGTGAAAAATATCTGGAATATTCTTCGTTATCAAGCATGTGCCTTGGCAGTGTAGTTACAATTTTTAATACTAATGGATGATCATCCATTAAAGTAGTAAAAAAGATACCATCTCATTTTAAGCTTAGAGCAAAAGCTTACTTAAGTGAAATTAAGCAGATATTTATTTCGTCAGGCTCTGGGGAGGATTCCGAAATTATTTGCTCCCTACTAGTGCCTAGCACTTTATCTTTGCAACCGCACTTACCCTGGAGAGTCATGGTTGGACAGAAAACTGTGTATTCCTGCATCTCTACCTTAAGTATTTCACAATCACTGTTTCTCATCCGCCAGGCCTGAGAGTGGGCAGTGCTGATTTCACTGTCTCATACCCACTCCTCTTTCTGCCAGTGTCTTTTGTGAGGAATTTTATCTCTGCCCCTTTCTTTTCACCCCATTGTCTCTTCTCCAGTCTTCAAATCCAAACAAAAAAACATTAAAAGTTTGCTCATATTCCCTGCAGTCTGAGCTGGTGAATGAATGTTCTTCCAGAGCCCCTTAGGATTTCTGCGCCCATACTTGTAAGTGTTCCCATCTTCATTTTGTTGGTGGTGATGACAAATTACCCCACCTGACCTCCCTCTGTTCCCATTTTAGTTAGAAATTACTGTTTACTAGAGATGGAGAATGGAAAATATATGAAGGGGCAACATGAGAAAATAGGTTATTTTGATTACTTCCAATCATCCATCGTAAATCAAATTCATAATATAGATAAACAAATAAAAAGAGTATTTCAATTTAAAGTTAGAATGACTTATAGGGTTTTTTTAATGATCTGATTTCCATTCTTGTAGCAGTTTTCAAACTTGAGTGTGCATAGGCACTCATGGAGCTAGTTAAAATGCAGATGACTGGGTCCCCACCACCACCACACCTCGTCGTCATCAGTGGCTTTAACTGGGGCCTAAATATCTGCGCTATATCCAGCCCACTCATGAGCCTGATGAACTGCACCAATGGTCCCTTAAAAGATAGCAAGAGGGGCAGACTAAACTCACGTTGGTTACCATGAAAAATTGTCTGTACGTAATCCAGAAAGAGCAAAGTTGAATCCAGGCTAATTGAAAGACTGCATTTTAAATGTTTTGTTTCAAAAGCAGAACAATAAAGAGTTTTTCCAATGTGTTACACTTCCCATGAGCTGGATGCTGCCTGTTTACCTAGATGCCACTTAATGTGGACAGCAACTTTTATGGCTGTGCACATTCTCACCACCCCCATTTAAAGAGAGCAAGGAGACTCACTTAGACTCAGGGTGCTAGTGTGGTTGAACAGAGAGAATCCTGGTCTGTCTGGCACCAGCCTGCTCTCTCTTACCATTGTATAGCTTCACCCAAGCCAGCGTTAACAGCTGTAGATGATTTTCTTCTAATGTTCTAAAACCTGAAGACATGGAGCATTTTTTAACCAAATGCTCCCCAGCCCTAGGGAAAGCTAAGCCTCTTCTATTTTGTTGAAAGAGAATGTGTTAGGCTGTCGATCTGTATTGTTACATGTCCCTGGGCTGAATTTAGCCTCAAGAGTTAGAAGTGTGTCAGCCTTGTGACTCACCACTATGAAACCCTCAGACCAGAGTCTCCTACTAGTATCAATAATATGAATGAAAACTTTATATGCCTTCTAGATTGAGGCCTCTCACAGCTCAAATTTGTAAAGAAAAACCCACGCAATTGGATTTTGTGAAATATATTAAATATGCCCATTAATGTGGCTCTTCAAAGGAATTTATATACTGTCTGCTTTACTGTGATGTTTCATTATAGCTCAGCCAAATGCATGTGGCCTAATAATTTGTTTCCCTTATGCATATCTATCATTAAATGTAACATGCAGACAATAACATTTAAACACCTAAATACTTGATTACATAGCTGTCTCCCCGACTTAAACTGTGAACTTCTTATGAGCAATGGAATCTGGTCATCTTCCTCTCTCTAGCTCTTAGCTCAGTAAATGAATGAATATATGCATCAATGAATGCATGCATGAATGAATGGGTTTACTTAACATGCTAAGCACTAGACTAGTTACTGTGGCAAATACAGTGATACAAGGAAATAGAGACAGATGGATTGAGTTCTACAGGAATTTTTAAAAGGGAGGAATCACTTTCAGTTGAAACAGTAAGGCAAAGAAAATACAAAAATACGAATATGTATTGAGGGACCTTCATGATAGAAATCTTCTGGAGAGTCTACATGTTTAATCTTCACATTGATTCCAGCAACTTGCTGAAGGTCACACAGCTGGCAGTGAGAACCCCCTGAGGTTAGCTACTGTGGTCTTTCAGGGAAGTGGGAAGGGATAGCCTTTGAATGAATCTGGAATAATAGGTGTATTCTCCACTGGAAGCAATGAAATGTAGAGTGTTCTGGATGGAGAGAATAACATAAGTGGAGGCACTGAAATGAGGTTTGGAATAGTAAGCATTTCAGTTTGGCTGAAACCTATGATATCGCTAAGGGATTCCTGGCAGAAGAGGATGTAGTGATCAAATAGGTGGAGATAGATTGGGAGTCTGTCCCATCTGAGTACTGTTTTGAAGTTTGTGCTTCCTCTTTCTCCCTGGAGGCATTGGAAAGTCATTGAAGGTGATCTCAAGCCAGGGATTCATTTTAAGCATGGCTTTATATAATTTTATACACACTAGTTGGGGGAAAAGGCAAAGGGGTTTCCTGAAATAGGGTTTTGGCAGTGGGGCTTGAAAAGAAGATAGGGAGTTTGACAACTTTTTAAAATAAATCCGTGCATTAGGCAAAAGTTATTTAAAATTTTTGATGTTCTTTATATTTTCCTAGCTCTTTCTATTTACATAGCTATTACTAAATTAAATGTATAAAAATATTTTTCCTTTTTAATTTGAAATAGATTTCACCTCATATTTGGCAGAAGATAATAATAACTTGTTAACTTCACGGCAGTCAGAGTAATTCATCCAGTCTCTAAACTGTGCATTCATTTAAATCTATTGTCTTTGATGGACATATCTAGTATACTCACTCATTTAAAGTAGAACCATAAATCCTGAAGTTAAATAAGCAAAACAAAAGGCCTCCCAAAGCTGAGAAAACACTTGCCCTAGAGTCCACACACTGTAGGAAAGTACAAGGATTATTTTTTGACTGTCATCCAGCACTACTGACTTAGAATTATAGATAAAATATGCAGTAATTTTAATAATTAATAACTGACTATGCAAAAATATTATTTTCTCCTAGCTTCAATCAACAGGTAACATATCTGCCTTTCATGTCAGGTACTGTGCTAGGTACTAAAGATATAAATATGAACAAATTATAGTCTCTGTCCTCAAAGAACTCCCATTCTAATTGGAGAAACAGGCAAGTAAGCCATCCGAGTATGAAGTGGGAAATGTCTGATAAAAGCATGTCTGGGCTATTACAGGAGTCTAACCTCACTTTACCTGAGCAGGTTAGTAAAATTCCCTCCCCTTCCCCGAAAAATGATTGGTTTGACGCTTAAAGATGAATAGGAGGGAGAAATAGGAATTTATCAGATGGACAAGATGGCCAGGCAGGGAGGAGGATGAGAAGAAGAGGGAAGCAGAGGGACGTAGTATGCACCAAGATCCAGAAACATGAGGGTACCCCTTTGGCTGCAGAATACCAAGTATACTGTAGTATAGAGTATGCTGAAATGGAAGTGTGAGAGATATATGTGGGGACAAAGTTTTTGAGGGCCTTGAACATCATTTAAAAGAGTTTGGAATTTTTATCCTTAACGTACTAGCTTGTAAACGGAAACTTTGGAGGCAGTGAGGTTAATGAACCAGAAGACGGGACTGTTAGACCTTGAAGACCAGAACTGACGCAATTCCAAGGCAGTATCAATGGAACAAGAGGGGACATTAAACAATTAAAATATAGGCTGATGAACAGTGATGGGGTCCTTTAACGCATGGGCATTATTTAGCTCTCTGAAGCAAGAGTGCACTGGACAATCACAGCATGGCACCGTTCAACAGAAATAAGCAGAATCTGTGTGTCGAGAGGGTTGAGTGTAAGTCTCAAATCTGCCCTTACCAGTTATGTAACTTCTACAAGTCACCTCTTTAAATCTCACTTTTTTATATAAGTGCAAAGAGCAAGATTCATGCTTTTTCTTCTACTAATATATCCACTTTTATATGCCAAAATTTTCCTATTATTGAAGTGGTATTGCTGGAATAAATGTGATCACAAATAGAAAGTACTTAATTCATTAATTTATTCACTTACCATTTATTGATTTTTTTTTTTCTGGCAACAATGGGCTGTCCTCTTGGTCCCCCAAAATAAAAAGTTGGTGAAAATTAAATGTATCCACATATACAACTCACAAACAAACCTGAATGAAGGCACCAGAGAGCTACTAAAGGACATGAGGGGCCAAGATCAAAAGAGAAGCCTAGAGAGCTGGGTTCAACATTTCCACCCTTTTATACGCTGAGCATTTGCTCATTTGCTGAGATTTGGACTCAACATTTCCGCCATTTTATAATACACTCTGAGAGTTTGCTGAGTTGAAACCTGCAACTCAGAGGCCCAGAAGCTAAACACCAATTTGGGCAGTCTGCAGGCTGGAAGTATAAATATTTGAGTTTGGACATCAGTTAAGAAGGAGAATACTAGTAAATCCTCTAGGTGTTAGTTGGGACCCCGAGAGTAATATAAACTAAAAATAGACAAGCTTTACAAAGGCCGAAGCCTGGGTTTGAATTAAATTAACATCTGATTAAATTCAGATCATTTATCCCTACTTGAGCTAACTGCAAGAAGCAAGGTTATATCCTTCCTTGAGGTAGGTAACATAATCAAAAGCTCAAGTTATAACTAAAAGGTTTCATATATAATGGCTGCATTCAACAGAAAATAAGCATGTAAAATATGAACAACTTCGAAAATCAAGAGTAAAAACAAACCCACAGAAAAATCCGTATGCTGGTGGTATTTGACATGAACTCTAACATACCTGTGATTAACATGGTCAAGAAATTATAGGAGAAGATGGAGAATTCAGCAGAGACCTGGGAAGTAGAAAAAGAAATGGGAATTCTAGAACTGAAACTAATAATTGAGATTAAGAACTGACTAGATGTAGTCAAGTCAACAGCATGCAATATAATTGAAAAGATAATTAGGGAACTGAAACATAGATCTGAAAAAACTATTTATTCTACAGCCAATATACAAAAGGATGGAAAATACGTGAAATACACAAACAAGTATGAGATATATGGAGCATGGTAAAGGTGTCTAACAAAGGTGTAGCTGGAGTCCAAGAATGAGAGAAGAGAAATAATAAATCATACATAGAAGCTATATTTGAAGAGATATTGGCCAAAAGTTTTCCAAAACTTATAAAAGAACTCAAGTGAGTTATTTTAACTTTTTAATAATAATTTAATGCAATTCCATATTAAAAGGATACAGGAGAAAAATTATGTTAACAGTTGTTTACAAGTGCCTTTGATACAACTTAGCACATATTCATGATTTTTTAAAAAAAATCATGGCAAACTAGGAGTAGAAAGAACTTATTTTGATTAAGGATAGCAACAAAGAAAAAAACCTAATGCAAATATCATACTTAATGGTGAATTATTAAAAATGTTCCAATTCTTACCACTTTTATTCCACAGGGCCTACCCTGTGCAACAAGTCAAGAAAAATAAATTAAAAGTATAAAAATTAGAAAGAAATCAAGCTAACATCATAGATGATACAATTATACACATATAGAATATCAAAAGAATCAATAGATAAAATATTAAAATTAATAAGTAATTTAGCAAGGTTGTTATTGCAGAAAGTCAATACAAAACTCAATTTTATTTCTGTAATCCAGAAGCAACCATTTAGAAAATAATAATTTCAAAATAGCATGATTTACAATAAAATAAAAATGTTAAGTATTAAGTAGGAATGAAGATGTGTAAGACAACTATGCAGAAAGCTATAAAACATTGAGAGAAACTAAAGAAGTCATAACTAAATCGAGGGATATATGATGTTCATCGATTGGAAAACAGTATTATAAATGTCACAGTTTCTTCCCGGTTGTTCCGTAGATTAAATGTACTCCAGTTCAAAATTCTAGCAGATTTGCGTGTGAGAGGATAGAAATTGGTAGACATCCTAAAACTTGCATGGAAAGGATAAGACAATCTTGAAAAAGAACAAAGTTGGGAAAACTCCCTAATGCCAGATATCAGAACTTATTATGAAGTAATTAAGAATGGTATTGAGGCAAGGACAGACAAGTAACCCAGAGGAAAACAGATTAAAGAGCCCAGAAACAAACTCACACATGTATGGGGAGTTAATCTGTGCAAAAGTGCCATTGCCAGAGCTGTAAGGAAACAATGTACTTTTCAGTGAAATAGTGCCCTGCTGATTGGTTATCAGTATATTGAATTTTGGCCCCTCTTCTTATACTATACATACAAATACATTCCAAACAGATTAAAGACTTAAGTATGAAATGTAAAAAGATAAAGTTCCTAAAAGACAAGGTCTTCATGATCTTGAGATAGACCATTTTCCTAAATAGGACATTAATATAAGTACAACCACAAAGAAAAGGATTGGTAAACAAGACTATGTTAAAATAAGAAACTTCTTTTCATCAAAAGCTGCCTTTAAAAGAGTGAGAATGCAAGCCACAAAGTGGAAGGAAATAGTTTCAATGCATGTAACAAAAGATGTGTATCCAGAGTATATAAAGAATTTCTACACATTAAAGAGAAAAGAACAATTATGCTGACAGAACAATGGTTAAATATGTGTATATATATGTGTGTATAAATGTGTACATATATATATATTTCAGCAGCTTTGCAGAAAAGAGGATATACAAATGGACAACAAGATATGAAAAATTTTCCAGCCTTGTTAGTCATTAGGAAAGTCCAAATTAAAACCATACTGTGATATCATTACACACCCCACAGGTTGGCTAAAATCAAAAAGTTTGATAATGCCAAGTATTGATGGTGATGTGAAACACCTGAAATGCTGAAGCATTGCTGTGGAAATATGACCACACTTTGGGAAAGAGTTTGGCAGTATCTTGGTAGGCTGTGATTCAGCAGTCCTATTCTTAGACATATATCCAACAGAAATGTGTACCAGAAAAAAATACATATGTAATAATACACATAAAACCATTATTTGCAATAGGCAAAAACTGCAAACAAACCCCCAGTTCCCATCAATAGTAGAATTCATCAATGTTTGGTATATTCATAGAGTGGAGGATCATAGAGCAACAAAAATGTACAAAATATTGCTACATGCAGCAGTGTGGTTGAATCTCACAAACATGGGTGACTGAAGCTGGCACAAAGAAAATACACTGAATGGTTAAAAAATCAAGCAAATCCTGTGGTCTAGACATCTGGACAGTGGTTATCTCTGGTAAGGCATGGTATTTGGAAAAGGACATGAAGAGGTTTATTCTTGATCTGGATAGGTGTGTTTACTTTGTAAGGATCCACTAAATTCTATACTTAAAATTTGTAGCTTTCTAATGTAGGTTATACTTCATTGATAAAGTTTATTAAAAATATCAAAGGCTCTGGGCAGCCCTGTTCTAGGCACTGGAAATGCAGACGTGAGTATGAAATAACGTGGCTGTGAAGAATGGAGAGGAGGAGGTGAGTGGTAATTAACAAGCAATTAGAGAAGGAGAGAAGTTTGTTAGAAATGAAGTCAGGGTGTGTCACTTTATACGTCAGCACACAAAGGAGCAACTCCCAACTCAGCACACTTTCTGCCTGTATTAGGTGCTTCATAAATGTTAAATTCTACTCCCTCTTTGCTATACTCATAATCATAAGTAATTAAGAAAGGGAAAAATTATGTTAAGAATCCTCTTTTTTAGTGCACAATCCATGTTAGTGATAGTGGTAGCAAGTAGGTTTTTTGTTTGTTTGTTTGTTTGTTTTTGATATCTTTAACAGTGAGCCTTCCTCAAACACTGTATTAGATAGAATTGCCACTTACTCAGCTGAAATTAGTTAATCAGTGATTACTTTCTCCATGGAATGTTAATACATTGAGTTTCTCTTGTATATATAACCAGGGATTCTGAGCCTCTTTCATCTCTGCCTTGGGCCACACAGCGCCATAGAAAGATGATGGAAGGGAGAAGAAGGGAAGAACACCTGGCAGACTGCCAGAATTTTGGCTGTAGATTGGCAGGCAGACAGCTGAATGGAGGGAGGATATGGACAATGAAAAGGACCGTCTAACTTGAAGGCACAGTTTCCACCGACAGCACAGCAGGTGCTGCCAGGCCTGTGCAGAGCTTGAAATCCTGGCAAGATGGTAGCTGCTCCATCTTGTCTGGCCCAGTTACTGCCTGTGGCCCATGCTGAAGGGAGTTTGGGGAGTTACAATTCCAAAGAACTCACAAGAAAACAGGACTGACTTGGACATATTCCAGGTTTGCCTAATGGTACTTCAAAATGGCGGATTAAATGTTATTTGAAAAATCATTTTAAAATTATTTCCTTTGAAATGCAGAATTTAATAGGAGAAAAAGCAGAAGGAGATTGAAAAATAATATGGATATGCAGAATATGTCCAACAGAAATATGTACTTGTACTTGAGTGTACCAAAAATATGTACAGGGATACAGATAACACCATTTCAACCAGCCTAATGGTTAGAAAAAAGGTATAATTTCAGGAGCCAGACTACCTAAGTTTTTATTCCATGCTGTCACTTACTGTCTTTGTGATCATGTGTCAGTTACTGAACATGCTGAGTCTAAATATTTCATCTCCAAAATGGGTATCATCATAGCAGTTGTTAGAATTAAATAAGTTAATTTACCTAAAGCACTCAAAACAGCACCTGGCCTGGGTAAATACTACACAACTACTAGCTGCTGCTGTTGCTAACAGTTAAGCAGTTTTTGTAGCTGGGAGTCAGCAGCCACAGCCAGGGTGGAGGAGATCCCTCTAATCATAAGGTCAGAGGAAAGAGGGCTTCAGTAAAGAAGCCTTCTTAGGCCCATACAGCAGGAATTACTTCTTCTTGCCAGAAGACTGGTTTGTCCTCTGTTGAAACCATGATTAGTCTGCCTCTGCCATGTCCTTGGCTCCTCAGGAGATTATAAACTCTTTGAGGACAGGGATTACTTTTTTTTCGAGTATTATTTCCCCAGCAGTGCTGAGCACAGTGCCTGATGTAAAGTCATGCTCTGTAAATGTTTACTGAATTGAATCCTTCTAAACAGAAGAGGGAGATACTATTAATCAGGGCTGAACATGTGACAGCACTGTTCTTTCAAGCCAAGATTATATGTATGTTCTTTCCTTTTTTTTTTTTTTTTTTTTTTTTTTGGAGATGGAGTTTCACTCTTATTGCCCAGGCTGGAGTGCAATGGCGTGATCTTGGCTCACTGCAACCTCCGCCTCCCAGGTTCAAGCAATTCTCCTGTCTCAGCCTCCCGAGTAGCTGGGATTACAGGCACGCATCACCACGCCCGCCTACTTTTGTATTTTTATTAGAGATGGGGTTTCTCCATGTTGGTCAGGCTGGTCTCAAGCTCCCGACCTCAGTTGAGCCACCTGCCTTGGCCTGCCGAAGTGCTGGGATTACAGGCATGAGCCACCACACCTGGCTTTTTTTACTTTTAAATCATTTCCCTTTTAGAGATGGGATGTCAGATGCCCAAAAAAATTCAGCTCATTTGCGTGAGGTCATGTAAATGGTGATATCTGGAAGTGTCTCCCTCAAAGCCAGTGCCCTTCCTCACAGGCACTCATTCCCTAAGGTACCTAGGATGGGCACAGAGAAAGGAGAACCAAGCCTGGCTGGGGCTGCTGTCCAGAGACAGTGGTCAGGTGTCAAGAGCAGGTGCAGAGGTGGAGAGGAGAGCTAAATCTTGTCCTCGGTAGAAGCAGAGATGTCATTCCAACTGCAGGTTTCGAAAAATGTCAATGCATACCTCATGAGATTTTCTGTAATTCATTTTTACTCTCATCTTCTACATATTTATTTACCTAAGCTGTTGTTGTCTTTAAAACTATGTCAGCCACATGTCATTCATTGTGCCGCAACCCTGGGCTTTTTGTCCTGCTTAGGGTTTGGTTTGGTTTTGCTTGTTTTCTCTCCCCAGCTGTTCTGCCTATCACTTAATTCTCTGAGCCCTCTAGCCTGAGTCTTATCTGGCAGTAGGGGTCACCTTACAATCCCATCTCCAGTCTCCTAGGAATAGTGGCAGGGGAGGGATCAACATCCAACTTCAGGATCTATTTGTCTTTTTGGTCTTATTGTCTGAAGCTTGGGTCAAGGATAAATTAATCAGTCTAGATGTGGGAGAGCTCTCTAACCCTCCCCAGGGAAAGTCCTAGCCTTTATAGAAACTTGGCCTGGTTTTGGCTCTCAGAGTTAATTCCAAGCTGTGAAGAATCTGTCAATGTTCAACTAACCCCAACAAAACCTTTGGAAGTTTCTGTTGCAACCGAAACTCCTATCACGGGAGGTGGTACTGAGCTTGGCATCAGAGGTTGGAGAGAGAAGAGAGCTAGCCTGCTAATTAATATTTTTGTTTTCCTTAAATTTCAGGCTTTTTTTAAGTTTAAATGTCCTAAATAAACTGTCCTGTCATTTCCCATCTCTTTCCTGGTGTTTTCCTGCAGCATCTCACTGGTTCGTTTTATGTTTTTGAGGGAATTTTCTGGGGTGCTGATTACTTTCCCTAACTTCAAAGAGCCTTTGAATAATTTTATGAATGAGACCATTTGTCTAGGGGCAAGAGAAGGTTGCTGAAGGCAACCTAGTCCTGCTTTCTCCTAAGAGAAATTTACACTAACATTTTTTAGTAGTGCCTATATCCCAAGTACAAGGCTCTTGCCTTACACCTAGGATGAACAGCTATTCCAGTTTGCCCCAGGATAAGCTGGGGGATTTCTTTGGGTCCTGTACTGCAAATAGAGTATAGAGGAGGAGAGTTATCTTTTCTTCTGTCTATCCTAGGGTCATAGCTGGGGCCCTTTTAACAAAAGATAGATTAACAAGAGAGAAGCATACACATTTATGTAATATGTTTTATGTGACATGGGAGCTATCATACGGAAATGCAGACCCAGAGGAACAGTTAAATGTGAGTATTTTTATGTTAGGCTTGATGAAGGGTAGACAGACATGGAAAAATATGATAGGGCAAGAAGGGCATGATTTAATGATAATAAACTGGAGAACTTAGCAAGGCCTGTTAGTGCAGATCCATCCCTGTGATCCTTCATCTCCAGACATAAGGATGGTGCTTTCCTTTGAGTACAGGGAGGGTACCTCTCATGTGAGGGTCTTATGACCTGCTTCAGGGGACAGTCAGAAAATCCTTCCTAGGTTTAATGACCTGCTTTAGGGGAGAATGGTGGGGGAAAGGTAAGAGTGACCTCTATGCCTCTATGATTTTCTCAGATACCTTCAGCTTAAACTATTCAAAATACTAACATGCCATATTTTGGGGTAGCATGTCCTGAACCCCATCAAGTGCAGATACCAGGAAAAATGACCCTGTAAAGGAAATGCCATTATTTTCACCTTACAAGTGAGAAACGTGGGGTTGGAAGAGGTGTGTTCCCTTACAGAAGTTTGCACAGGAAACTGGTGGTGAGAAAGAACCAAATACAGATCTGTCAGACTTCAGACCCAGAACTTTACACCAACCAGCTTCTTCAGAATGCAGAGTTCCGTCTCCTTCAGACTGTGTAGCTCAACAATTTTGTACCATCTGGCTATTTCTCTCTACTGTGTATTTGACTTTGTCTCTTTTGTCTCAGGGTGTACTTGAAAGCCTTTCCCTCCCCATCTTCCTTCCCTGATGGCTGATACACTTCTGCCTCACCTGCTTTAGAAGCCCCTGCCTCCAACCATCCAAACGAGGTCGGGGACTGGGGCTCCTTCCTTCTATTAGACTATTCAGATCTGAGTCACTGGTCACTCCCATAATGTCTCATAAATGTCTGCCTGTGTATCTTTCCATCACTGCTAGACTGGGATCTTGTAAAATACAAGGAAACAACTTTCATCTTTAGATTTTCAGCACCCAGCATAGTTCCTGCCTTATAATTGGGGATCAGTAAATAGCTGTTGAATTAATCAATTTATAAATTTTCAGGAAGCGTTTGTGCGCTTTCAAATCACAGTATTCGATCTATTTAGGGACTTACTCCGTAAGATGCATTTGTGGTGCTTAGGCCAGTTCTCTTAATTTTGTTTCTGTTTTTAATTTTTACAAAGTAATTTTTGTGAGTTAACTTGGCTGTTTGGATTAGATTTCAACCTGATACTTTACCATGCCTAATGTCTGAGAATGAGAAGTTGTCTTGTCTGAAGTCATAGATGATAATATCCAAGTAATCTAGAGGCTGTATTGAGGTTAGGAAGAAAGGAATTTCTGAAATCAAGTTTTTGCTTTGTCTTCACTGTGGAGTTTTCTAGTTTTCTCTAAGTCTCAGATTTCCAAGCTATACATATTAGCCTACCTTTGAGATCCAATCTTTCTGGGTAGAAAGGAGAAACAGGAATGAGACCCAGTTATTGTAAGGTCTGTTCTTTGTTCTCTCCACTCCTCCGAATACAACCCGCCTCTTGAATTGGTTTCTGATTGCTCTAAGTCATGGAGGAGTGTGGCATGAAGACAGAAATGATGAATGCCATTCCAAGTTAAATTGCAGCATGCATGGTGCTGCATGTAATTGTGGCTTTTCGTGAAATAAACAGATTTTGGTTTATTCTTAATGTTTAAAATGCTAGCCTGGGTTGTGCCTACTACCTGGTACCTCATTTTCCTTATTCCCCTGGGCCCCCACTTATTTTGTCATCAGTTGTATAGTCAAGGACAGAAAACAGATGTTCCAGTCAATCTAAGAAAACCCAAATAACTCTGGCAAAGCACACACCGTGCTGAAAGCAAATGAACTGTTATGCCAAGCCTTGCTATTAACACCAAAGATTGGAAGTTGTCGGCAGTAACAACAAAAATGGTGAAAATATATTGAGTAAACTGTCCCAGACATTGTTCCACTCAGTTAATCTTCATGATAGCCCTATAAGCTACATTCTATCATCATTTCAATTTTATAGATCAGGAGACTGAGACACAGGAAGCTTAAGTGATTTGACCTACTTGCCAGACTTGAAACCAAGCAGTCTAGTTCCAGGGCCCTTTCTTTGAACCATTACGCCCTAACTAATTCATATATCTAGTAAATGTCTGTTTACATCTCATGTAGACAAAGACCTTTCCTATTATCTTCCTTGCTCTGCAGAGGGCGGGAGGGTTGCGGGGGAGGGGGCAGTGGCAATGTCAAGGTGTGTAAAATTTCTCTGTTGGCTTAAATTGTGGGATTAGTTTTTTAAAGTAAACCTACTTTAGGATTTAGTTGGAGTAAGTTCTAGACCACACTTCTTTTAAGGTCAAAGCAATACTTTATAAAACATTGGGATTACCTTTTTGACTTTTTTTTTTTTTTTGAGATGGAGTCTCGCTCTGTGGCCCATGCTAGAGTGCAGTGGCGCAATCTCGATTCACTGCATCCTCCACCTCCTGAGTTCAAGTGATTCTTCTGCCTCACCCCCCAAGTAGCTGGGACTACAGGTGCATGCCACCATGTCCGCTAATTTTTGTATTTGTAGTAGAGATGGGGTTTCACCATATTAGCCAGGCTGGTCTCGAACTCCTGACCTCATGATCCACCCGCCTAGGCCTCCCAAAGTGCTGAGATTACAGGCATGAGCCACCACGCCCGGCCACCTTTTAGTGGCCCTTCATTTGCTAGGCTTGAGGTTAACCCTTTGGGTTTGCTTTAGTGGCATTTTGACAGTAAGTCCTGAAAGAGATCTGAGTTCAGCTATGCTATTGTCTGGGAATACTTAGAGTTCTTGTAAGCAGTTGAAAAGAAAGGAACTAGCTTCTGTGAACTCCACGAGATAATGTAGGATAAGATAGAGTTAGAGTCAGGTAGATCTGGGTGTGATATAGTCCCACCCCCAGATCCCCCGCAATTTAGCAATGTGGGACCTTGTAGAAGTCGCTTGAAAAACTTTACTCTCCTCTTCTCTATTTGTAAATCAATGTGATAATAACTACCTTGCAATATCATTGTGGGAATCAAATATGATAATATTTGCAAAGTGTCCAGCACAAAGCAATCTCCCAGTAATCAAGGATCTTAGAACCTTTAGTCTTTACCAGTGATTTTTGACAAGATATGTTGTGAGGCTCCAGTAATTACATTATTACCCATGAGTGGCCACTCAAAACCCATCAATATTTTTCACCTTTATTCATATTTAAGACACGGAGCCTTTGTCAGTGATTACATGTGCTATTGTTACCTAGAAAATGTCTTGTGCTTTACTAGTATGTGACTTCTGCCACACACATTCATTTATTCATTCATTCATTCATTCATCGACGACAACACCAAAAAATAGTGAGCCATTGCAGTGTGAAGACTTGCCCTGGCCTCCGTTTGCTTATAGTGTAGTAGAGGGATTTGTTTGTGTTGTCTGTGCAAACACATAAACTATAGTTACAGTGGTAGAATCTGTAGAGGGTCAGGAGATGGGCTACAAAGGAAGGAGGCTTGGTCGGTTCTGCTGGTCTGGGGTGTTTTGGGGATGTGGGGAGATGTGATCAGGAAAGACTTCTGATGCTGCAACTGAGTCTTCAAAGTGGAATCCATGTTCCCTAGGATTGTTATGGGATGAGGTGTATTGGTGGAAAGGATATCCTAGGCAGAGGGAGCACAGTAAACAAATGCTTAGTGGCAAGAACCACCAAATCACATTCAGGAATAAGGAGAAAAGATCCCATCCATATGGAGCCCTGCTTGTGCCAGGCACTTCTGTAGGTCCTGGATGGAGTAGCTCCCATTTATTGAGTACCGGTGTGTTCCACCTAATTCTCACTTAATTCTCACCGCAACTTTGTGGGTAAGTATTGCTATCCAGATTCTTCAGATATGGAAATTGAAGTTCTAAGGGATCAAGGCATTTTTGCCCAAGGGGATGAAAGAGGGATTCAAGCCTAACTCTGAAGAAGTAGATAAACAACAAAAACAGCAATAACAATAATAAAAATAATAAAAACAGCAAAGATTCATACAGTACTAAGCATGTTTTAACCTGTACCATTCAATATAATATCCACTAGCTCTATGTTGCTACTTGAATGTGAATTAATTAAAATAGAATAAAAAATTCAGTCCTCGGTTGTACTAGCCACATTTTCAGGGCTCAATTGCCACATGTGTCTGGTATCTACTGTATCGGACAGTGCAAATATAGAACATTTCCATCACAGAATGCTCTTATTAGCACTGTTATAGGTACTTTACACCTATATTAACATATATATAATTTTTATAATCTGTGAGGAGGATACTATTCATATTGTAGAGATGTTGAAATCGAGACATAAAGAAGATAAGAAACATAAAGAAGATAAGAAATCACATGATGAATGAGTCCTTATTTTTAAACACTGTGCCATAATACTAACCCAATATATTGTGTTCTGTATAACATAAATGAATGTTAGTCAAAACAATGGACTTCAGTGTCTGCTTGTATGTAGTCTTGGTGTTAGGTCTTCTGCAGAGAACATGTCTTTGATATGATTGTTATCCTTCCAGGAGCATACAGTTGTCAATTTGCATACATAAAGCTGGTGGTCACTAGGGAGCCTTCTCTGGAGACCTTCCTCTCCAGGAACTCCAGAAACCTCCCAGCCAGCTTTGGCAAGAAACTCACTGGATGGGATTCATCAGTCAGTTCATTAATCCAAATGGTTGAATCAAGAGTCTCAAACTGATATAGTCTTAAGTATGTTCAAAACCCTTCTTATCCTTTTTGCTACTTCAGAGAAGGTGCCTGAGGTTGTTGTTTCAAGAGAATCTTTTCAAGATGCCAACACATCAGACTCAGAGACTGAAAATCCTAGTTGAGTCCAACTTCTACCTCTAAGTCACTAAATAAACTCAACTAAATTACTTCACCTTTCTGAAATTCAGTTTCTTCAATTGTGAACTGGAAATAAAATACACATATCACAGGATTTTCTAAGGACTAATTGAAGGTTACAGTATTTGAGGATACTTTGCAGGCTATAAAGTACTTTATATGGCTATAAAGTAGGAGATAATTATAACACAAATGCAAGAACTCAGGATGTTTTTCTTCTGTATAACCCTGTAAGCTTTCAAAACTGCCACAGCATGATAAATTATAGGAAAACATACTCTTAATCATAACATTTGCAAAGTCTCTTTTTTATTTTACATAAATATAGTAGGTACTCAATGCTTGGGTGGAAGTATTGTTGGTTGGATGAATGGGAGAGACGAAGGGAGACAGCATATTAAAGTAAATAAGAGAGCTGTTCATGAAGTTTTAAATGTTCCTTTTTTAACATTCTTTTTAAACATTGCTTGATATGAACTATGTGTGTTACACTGAGGGGTGGGAGGCATTTAGTTCATTGAGTTAGTAAGCCTGTTTTTCTGCTATTTGTTTTTTAATTCAACAAACATTTATTGAGCAACTGCCATCAGTTGGGCATTGTGCAAGTTTCAGGGAAAACACAATTGATGATGTCACCATTTTTTTATGGCTGTTTTCTTCAGCTGCTACTTTTGCTCCTTAAACATTTTGAGGATTGCAGAATAAACTGACACTGGTATGGTCATATGAAGGGCCCCAGCAGTATTGAGGGCTGCACTTGTGTCAAAAATCACATCTTGTGAATTGTTTCCTGATGTACATGTGCAGCCTGTGATTCCTTTATGGATCGCAAAATATGTTTCTCCAGAAAGAAGAAAGCTCCTCCCACCTTTTCTTGCTTTTCCCTGCTTGTCTCTGAACCTCTTTTCTCGGGGACAGCCCACCAAAACACTGTGTGGCCAAAGGAAAAATAAGATATGTCAACTCTCTGACTCATGTGGTCTTGCAGTGAACATCAGCTATGCATGGCTGCTGAATGGGGGTGGACATTAGGCAGATCATAGAGAACCTCTCTTGAGGGGAAATCAGGCTAGTCCCGCCCAACATATATAATTTTAGGTAAGGAGACACCTCAGCTCGTGTTTTAGGATAAGCTCTGTGTATATACTGAGAATGGCTGAGGAAGGACCTCTATTTGTAATTCATTTCTCTCATTGTGGAGGTGAGAGAACCAGTTCAAACCTTTAGGCTATTTGTGGCAGAATTGGGGCTGAAACTCTGTTTTTCTAACTCTTAGCCCATGGCTGTCACTGTGTTTCATGGTGAACTAGCACTTCCAAGTATGTTTTCATTATATAAGACAATTATAACATCATAAAGTGAGGAGTATAGAAAGAACATAAGCTTTGGAGTCAGACAGAACATGGTCAAATCCTGGCACTGCTTCTTAAATCCGTGTGGCCTTGGGCAAGTTACCTGAACACTCTGTTCTTCTGCTTCTGCATCTATTAAGAGGAAGAAAGAATGCTTACCTTTTATGGATGTTGCAAAGATTAAATGAGAGAACATTCAAAGAGCTCAGCACAGTACCCAGCCTATCTTTGATGTTGATATGTTCACTAGAAAGGAAGAAAGAATCTAATTGTCTCTTGAGAGGGGGTTCAGATGAGGATGATAATGATGGTGATGCTGGTGGTGGTGGAGAGAGTGATGGCGGTAGTGATGATGGTGACAGAGCTACCATTAAACATCTCTTTTTAAGTATTTCTGCAATATCACAACAGCCATTTGATGTTGTTATTTTCCTCATTTTATAGCAGATCCTTCTGTCTCCAAATTCCACCCTTTTCTCATAATAGCACACTAGTTCTCAGGTTCTAAGTCTAGATATAGCAACAATGAATCTGCCAACCCAAGAAGAAACAAATGAATATTCCCTACAAATTTCTGGTTCCTTCATTTTAATTCCCTTTTAGTATTGAATGACCCTGTAACATTAACTTTGCCTGTACTTTATATGTGTGCAACCGGTAAATGTGGGTGATTCTCAGGAATTCCTTGAACTATTTATGATACTGTGGACCAGCTGTGGCCAACTCCTTTTTTGTCAAGGATCTCAGAATCAATGTATTTAAGATGCCAATATTTTGAGTTGTACAGATAAGTAAACATTGACTGCCCGGCTGTTGGATTTTTATCTTAGAGAAAAACCTGTGAGTCTTGGGGGCGAAGAACCAGCACTTTGGAATCAGATTACCTGAATGTGAATCACAGCCCTATTCCTTGTGAGCTGTATGACCCTGATGAAGTTACTACTCATTTCTAAGCTTCGGTTTTCTTACCTATAAAATGAGGATAATACTAATACCAGTCACATTAGGTTGTTGTAAGAATAAAATAAGACATGTATAGAAAGAGCATGTAAAAAGAGCTCACTTAAAATGAGTTCATATCTTGGGTCATTCCAGTACAAAAGACTTTGTGCCCTGAATGGAGAATCGTATCACTCAGGATCCATCCAGCAAAACATAAACCACTCTAAGTGTTTAAAAAACAGGCAATTTAATACCCAAAAATGGTGATCCTGATGATGGAGGAGCTGAGAAGAGCTACATTCCCTATGAAGCAATTCAGAGATCAGTGAAATGGAAACGGCTACCATCCCCAGGCTGGAGGGACTGAGGAGGGAGGTGGTGTTCCCATAGTCTAAAGGCAGGGGACACCAGCAGATGCTGGAGCCATAGCGGCCCTGTCAGCACAGCCCGAGTGGTGGAGGGGAAACAGCTGCTGCCTGGCACAGAAGAGAAGTAAATAGGCTCTTGCTTCCCCTTCCCTCTAGGCCCAGATCTCCCAGCAGGGCCAACCTTGGCTGACTTGAGTCTGGGAACTGCTGCCTCCAGGGGCAGCCCCACAGTACTGAGCAGAGCAGGGGACTTGATCTGAAAACACATAGGCCAAGGATTCTTGCAGGCAAAAGTCTCAGACCTGTATTGCCTGGTTGTGGATATCTAACTACTGGGTGATAACTAACACAGAAAGTTTGGAAGAGTCTTACTTCCCCCTGCTGCTAGACCTCTGAACAATAGCAGAGGTTCACAGGTTGCTGTGCCCCAGAAGGTAGAGTTTGGAAAAAGCAGTGGAAAACCCTCGAAAGCTGTAAGAGCCCTGTCTCTGGCCTTTTTCTCACATTACTTTCTAGCAAGGGCTGCTGCTGAGCAGCCAGTGCCTTCAGTATCTGGGGATTTGTGGCCTGATGAGACATTCTTACCCTGCCATTTACCTGGCTAACTTCTGCAGAATTGAGTATAGACTGAACTTCCTTGGGCCCCTATAGGTGGGTTAGCTGCCCTTGTGGCCCCTCCTGTGATATACTGATTTCCCTGCACTGAAATGCTCCATTTAGGCTTCCCTCTCCTTCCCACCAGACTGTGAACAGGGACTTGTCTTCTTCATCCTTGCATTCCCAAGCATTGGTACTCCTGCTTCCTGCACTGAGCTAGCTACTGTGATAGGTCCTGGGCTAAGCATTTGAGTAAGAGTACCAGCCCCTAGCAACTTTTATTATAGAAGGAAGGCAGATGGGATATATGATGTTTCAAAATTACCAGTGTATTTTGTGCTAGGGAAGTCCAGTGCATGACACTATTTAACAGGGGGAATCATCTGTCCTAGAGGATCAGGGAAGCCCTGTCAATAGGAACTGGCCTGACAGAGAGGTTGGGGGAATGGCATTCCAGGCAGAGGAAAGAGCAAATGTGAAGGTCTTGAGGTGGGAAAGAGCATCGAGGATTAGAGATTGAGAACAAACATGGCATTGCGTGGGAGCTGATGAGGTCAGCAGGAGCTGTTCTCTCCTGTGTCCCAGTCTCTGCGTCCTGCCTGAGCACTTTCTACCCCCAGCTTTGTGTTGTAGTTCTGCGTGTCTGCATGTTTGTGGCTTCCACATCACACTTAGTATATATCGTTTTGTTCATAGAAGGGACTTGTTGGATATTTGAGCAAGTGAATACAATTCCAGGCCCTAAACAGTCTTCCTAGCTTTCTTGTCACATTTGTAACATCAGTTGCCCTGCAAGTATCAAGGAATATGAGCCCTATGGGGAAGAAGCCTAAATTTCTACCATTTATGGGAAACCCTCTGCTATTTGGCATTCTGTTACTAGGAACTGGCTCTCAGTCATCTCCTTCACACTTGGAGTTCTACAATAAGTAGTTATAAGAATGGTGACCTAGGGATGCCAAAAAGATTCAGTCATCAGACAGTTAGTTCCTTTGCTTTGACTTCTTCGGGATTGAGATGTGATGTATTAAACCAGATTCCATTTGGCTGTGCTCCTTCCTAGCAGTGTGGCCTTGGGCAAGTCAGTTCACCTCTGCGGACTTTAGTTTCTCCTCTGATGTTTAGCATTATTAATATCTATAATGGGGTTAAAATGAGACCATGTATGCAAATATGTAGCATAGTGCCTGGTATTTAGTGAGCACAAAGTAACTGATAGCTGCTGCTTTTGCTATGACAATTACAATTACTGCCATTATGATAATGTTGGGTGCCATACATTGACCAGAACAAAGCAAAATCCGAGCAGGCTTCTGAGTTTTCCCATGCAGGCAAGTATGCCCTTCGGGTTTCTGCTTGAGACTGCCCTACACACAGGACTCTTCCTCCATGTTGTTTGACTATGAAAAAGAAGATCTGTTAATGCTTGTTTTTAGCTTTCTCTCCCTCTTTTTTATGTGTTAAAGAGGATTTGTTTTTGTTTTCCTTTCTCACAGGAGTGATTGGGGCAGATGTGAAAGGGCACGGCCTTGTCTGTGAGGGGCAGCCAGTGACGTCACGGCTGGCTGTCATCTGTGGAACGTCTTCTTGTCACATGGGGGTGAGTCCACTAAGCACAAAGGCAAAGCCACCACACAGCAGGCGGCAGCGTGGAAGAAGACCCTGAGTGCTGGCTCCTTCACCCCTTCACTTCTTTCCTCTCTTCCCTTCCTGCCCCTTGTGCTTTGTCTAGCCAGAAGCTCAGCTCCCCACTCCACCTCCCTTGCTTACATTTGCTGGATCTTTTTCCAGGGGCCAAATTCTTAGTAAGCATGAAAAGGATTGAGTGCTCCGTTTGACGTCACCCTGGCCAGAGAGCCCAGGCATGCATGGTGACATCTGATCCTAAGGTGACAAAGTCTAGCTCCCCCAGACTGATCTGTCTCTAATGGGTAGGGGGGTCTTCTCTGCAAAGAGTGTCTGTTTTCCTTGGCCAGGGAACTCTCTCTCAATCAATATAAATCCATCTCCCTGGGAGCGTCCCGATGATCTATAGAATTAGACTGCATATCATGACTTCAAAAGAACACTGATAAGCAATTTTCACTTTGTTAATTTTTCTCCATGAATTAGTGGAAAGGCTTTCTCCAAGATTGCAGTTAAAATTTAGTGCCTGCCCTAAAATTTATATCTTCTTTAAATGCATGAGTCTGAAAGCATTCCATTCCGATAAGTACCCATTTCTACCATATTTTTATTTAAAAGTCATTACTCTGTTAAACTTAAATCGACGACTCTTTGGAATTTTCCCAGATAAGTGAAATAGAGGGAAGAGTGGGGGAGGAGCAGGGAGATGAGCAGAGATTAGAGCGGGACACAGCCCAGGGCAGAATCAAAGCAGCTATGGAGGAAATTATGTGGAATGTGAAACTGTTTTGCAACTGTAGGGACCCCTGAGCCTCTCTACCATCGGATATTCTGGTTCAGTGAATATAAATATATGTACTTATTTGTCAATCCCTGCTCTTGTGCTAAACTGTGGATATAAGAATGACATTGGCTGTCCCATTGATGAGATGAAGTTATAACAGGTATTAGAATATAATGCGAGGCCCCCCAATGTAGATACAAATCGATCTCATGATACTAAGCATCTGTCACGTGCCAAGCAATATGCGAGGTATTCTTGCACATGGCATCCCATTTTGTATGGCTGAGGGAGTCAGCCTGAGTGGTTTCCAGTCCCACTTCCTCAGTTTACTAAGTGTGGGCCTTTGGGCAAGATACTTAAACTCTCTGGGCCCCAGATTCCTCATCTGCAATATGTGGAGAGTGACAGCACCTGTCAGAGTGCTGCAAGAATTAAATGAGGTAATACTAAGTGTTCCACGTGCAGGAAGCACATCCCAAGAGCTCACTCTTAATCACTAGGACTGTTGTTGTTACTGAGCAGAAAGCAAACAGTGACTGACTCTGCCTGGGAGGGTGCAGGGTGATAGAATCTTCTTGAGATGACATTCCTGCTGGACTTTAAGGATATAGATTTCCTTCTGTTTGTCAGGGCTCTGGGCAGTCTTGAATGGAATTTGTCTAAGTTTTAAAATTGCAGCATATTTGCCTGGGCACAGTGGCTCACGCCCGTAATCCCAACACTTTCGGAGGCCAAGGTGGGTGGATCACCTGAGACCGAGAGTTCAAGACCAACCTGGCCAACATGGTGAAATCCCGTCTCTACTAAAAATACAAAAAATTAGCCGGGCATGGTGGCAGGCACCTGTAAGCCCAGCTACTTGGGAGGCTGAGGCAGGAGAATTGCTTGAACCCGGAAGGCAGAGGTTGCAGTGAGCCAAGATTGCGCCATTGCACTCCAGCCTGAGCAACAAGAGCAAAACTCCATCTCAAAAATAATAATAATAATTGCAGCATATTTCTTCTGCTCAGCAGCCCTTTTGTAAGGCTCAGCTGTCCCTGAAGGGAGAGATCTGCAGAGGCCTGAGGCCTCTTTAAGCCAGAAGGCACCAGCCCAGGAGCCAGCCCTTCTTTCCCTTGATATGAGTCTACACTTGTTAGATTGTCTTCACTGAATACTGATTTAATCCTGTTTAAATTATCTCTTATTTTCACAGGGATGCATCTAATCAGGCTTCTCCTGGGAGATCTGAATTTCAGGCATTTTTATCCCACTCAATTCAGATTTCCGAACAGAAGCAAATCTAAGTGGATGCAAGTGTCTCTGTGATAGCCTGCTTCTCAGTCTTACTGTCTCTTAATGGAGATGAGACTGGCTTTCCCTACCCATTTATTTTACACATTTGGGACCTAAAGCATGGAAAAGTCCAGTAATTTTCCCAAAGTCACAACAAGCTTTGAAGTTCTGGAGCTAAGAACTCAAATCTAACTCTGATTCCAAAGCTCCTACTCCTCCTTTCCTCCCTGAATTGTGCATGAGTATGATGTACCCATAGAGGAATGGTGAGAGCATGGGCTTTTACATTGTCCAGAGGCAAGCTTGAACATCTACTCATGCACATTTTGGCCCTCTGACCTGAGTAAGCTACTTAACTTCTCTGAGCCTCAGATTCTTCATCCATCAAATTGGGGATAATGATGCCAGTCTCACAGGGTTGTTGAGTAACATGCACTATGTAGATTTGTACCTAGCACACAGCAGACACTCAAAAATGGTGGAGATTGTTATTAAACTTTCCTAGTGATGTCAACGGCTCACATGAAGCAACTGTTTGGGCTTTAATGAGTTTGATGGGCAGCTGCAGTTGGTTGCCATGAATGAGGGCCATAAAATGCCAGTTTATGATGACCGTGTTGGGCTTGAAATACAGTCCCCACCCCCAGCCTGCTTTGTACTTGGGGGTGGGAAGGGACCCTCTGGGCCAAGGGGATTAATCATCAGCTTTAATGTTGTGTCATGAGGGCGAGACTGTGGTCATGCTGGCATGGGAAAGTGTCTTTGATCTCCTCAGGTGCTGGGAGCCCAGCAACAATAACACCTTTGTTAGGTCTAGGAGAGGTGCAGGTCTGAGGAAACACTCCCAGGGAGACTCAAGGACCCCCTTTGTTGTGGTTCTGGCAAATAAAACCGCCAGTGTGAGGAAAAATTTACCAAACAGAACACAGGGACCAAAGGGGGCTGTGGGTTCTTCAAAAAGTGGTTTTCAGCATGATCTGAAGGATCCTCTTTCTTCCTGTCTGCTCACTTCTGATGTTTCCAATTTAGTAGATAGAGAGAAAATTCCCAGGAACATTTTGTACTCGATCCAGGTTACCTCTTTCTAGATCACCCAAAAAGAATAAATGAATGAACGAATGACCACGTAAGTGAGTACTGGTAAATACTTAGAAGCTTCCTACCTCCAGGTTCCTGTTGCTTCCAGGAATCTAGAGAAAAAGCCTGAGGTTGAACATAAGACATATTAATAAGGCCTTTGATATCTTAAAAGATACAAGCATGGCTGCACATTTATCTTCCTTGTGGATGATTTAATTAACAGGGGGGAAACTGCCGTTCTTTTTTTAACTCCATGAAAGCAGAGCTGCTTGTTCAGAGTTAATTACTACGAAGTCACCAAAACCCCAGATAATACACAGCAGGGGTTAGCCAGAGGTTGAAAAGTCATGGGGTAAGATAGAACTGATCCTTACCATTGCACCAGCACCCTTTTCTTGAGCCATCAATTTGGGTTGTAACTTGGCAACTTGTCTTCCAGTTAGCATGTCAGATGGGGAGAGGACCCTGGGGGGTCGGGGTAGGGAGAAACACTGAGGAGGTAAGATTTGAGCAGAGCAATACTTGAAGAGAGCTGGGAACTACATCTGCATCTTAAATCGCTCAGAACTGAAGTTTTTTCAGTCTTAATGTAGAGATGGTGATTCTCTATCATTGAATGGATGTGGAGACTCAAAAGACATAGGCTCATACGCTGCCCCCACTACTTACTGTGTGAATTTAGGCAGGATGCTTCATCTTTCACTGCCTCAGTTTCTGCATCTGTTAAATGTGAGTGATAGTATTTACCCATAAAGTTTTGTTCAGGTTCAAATTAGACCATCTTTGTAAATGACTTGGCACTGTACCTGGCACAAAATACCAAATATGATATTGTTATTAAAAATGAGTCGTTAATCATGCATGAACAATCCATGTGATTGTGGATTAGAATTAAGGACATCAGTATGAACTCATATTTAGTTTAACATAGATGCAGATGGATGCATATAGACATAGTTATGGATATATATACATATACAGGTTAGTAAATACATATTTATTTCCTGGCTCTGTTAGCTGGGATGGCCTAGAAATAAGGACACCCCAAGAGCTAGTTTTTACAAGCACGTAGCGTCCAGATCATAGTGTCTAATACCATTATCCAATACAAAGAACCAGGACTCCTTGGAGAAATGGTTGATTTTAGGATTGAGATAGGAAATATACAAGATGAGCTTGGCGCATTTGCAGTGCCAGAAAGTTAGGAAGTTCTCAAAAAAAAAAAAAAAAAAAGATGAGAATATGTCACAGGGAGCCAACTGCAGGAGCTCCCAGTGGCCACAACTGGAACCATTTAGCAGTAAAATAAAGTATTATGAATTATAACCCAAAATATGACATAAATATCCATAAGACCATACTGACAAATTATTTTGAATAAATAAATAAATGAAAAGAAGAGACACATCTCCTATACAGAAGAATTCCAATAATTTATGTAAATGTTCCACCATCAAGGAGATAGAGTGTAACTTTCCACTCCTTAAGTGTGGACTGCACCTAGCGACTTCCTTCCAGAAAATATGATATGGAAAATGGGGGAAGAGTAATTTTACATTGAAGAAATATGAGAAACACTCAGTCATCCAGGTGACAAGGTCAACATCAACAATGATAAGTCATGTTGATAGTATGTACCCTTGGTATGATATAATGAAAATGACACTTTGTTGTGTTCATCCCCAAATCCTATAAGCCCAGTCTTATTACCAGGAACACACCAAATGGATCTTAGTTGAGGGATGTTCTGTAAAATACTTGACCAGTATTTCTCAAAACTGTCATCCAGGTCATCAAAAAACAGGGAAAGTCAGAGAAACTATCACAGCTAAGAGGAGCCTAAAGAGACATGATAACCAAATGTAATGTGGTATCTTGAATGGGATCCTGGAGCAGAGAAAGAACACTGGGTAAAATCTAAGGAAATCTGAATAAAGTATGGTCTTCAGTTCATGATAATATATCAGCGTCATTCACTGTGAAATATATACTTGACAGAAGATATTAATGATAGGGGAAATGTAACTGGGTGTGAGGCATATACAATCTTTACAACTATCTTATGTTGTAAAACTATTCTAAAATTTAAAATTTATTTTTAAAATATTCATTAACTATTCACTCATAAAGAAAACTTTTTTTTTTTTTTTTAAATTTACCTGGCTAAGGGCTAAAGTCTTCAATAAGATAAAATGTCTGCTGGGTGCAGTGGCTCACGCCTGTAATCCCAGCACTTTGGGAGGCCGAGGCAGGTGGATCATGAGGTTAGGAGATCGAGACCATCCTGGCTAACTCAGTGAAACCCTGTCTCTACTAAAAATATAGAAAAATTAGCCAGGCGTTGTGGCGGGCGTCTATAGTCCCAGCTACTGGGGAGGTTGAGGCAGGAGAATGGCATGAACCTGGGAGGCGGAGCTGTCAGTGAGCTGAGATCGCGCCACTGCACTCCAGCCTGGGTGACAGAGCGAGACTCCGTTTCAAAAAAAAAAATGTCATGCCTGCCTTCAAAGAGCCCAGGCACATTGAGAAAGACAAAAAGGGGAGATATACTGCAATACAAAGTGGTAACTACTATAGTTAATGCATGGCTAGAGTATGGTGGAAATAGGAAGAAGGGGCTGTCTCAAGTTCTGGGTAGATGAGGAGGTTTTCCTATAGGAAGAGATATTTGCAGGATCATGGCTTCCCCGTCTCCACTGGGACAGTGTTCCTGCCAGCCCAGTTTCTGTAGTAGGCCCTTCGCTCAGTCTTCTCTACTTTGTTTTTCTTCACTGTGTCCACAAAGCCTCACAGATGACTTGACTTGAGGCCTGAGCAGTATGTGGGCGTGTATGAGCCCTTTGGGAGGGCACCACAGGGAGACAGGACAGCCATGTAACATGAACTGATGGTCTTCTGTTACTAGCTGAGACGAGTGGGCAAGTGACACCAGTTTGTCTGTCATGGTCTCTTTAACAAGTGACATTGGCAGAAGTTACCAGAGGGGTGGAGTGGGATGGGATTCCACATGGTACAGTGGACCACTGTTACACCTAACAATGAAAGCGCTGAGGTGCTGCTCAGAAAGTGCCCCGCTTCCTCTTCGTTTACCAGGACCTGTTGTTGTCAGCCCTCTAGGAACCAGCATTCTCAGGACACTCTCTGTGTCAAGACTAGCTCTCAGATTGCATGTTTTGAAAACAAACTGTATGCTAGGCATTGGTTTGGCGAGGAGAGGGTTGATGTGGTTCAGTGGGCAATGAGAGACAGACTGTGCGCTCAAGAAGCTCAAGGTAGCTCGTTCCTCAAGACATTTGAGAAACATTATAGAAACATTGTGCTGGACTGAGTATGTTTAATATCTCTGACCCCAGGCAGTAGCACCCCAGCCTCAGTCCTCATGAGGAGATAAGCAATAATACTACTCGCTACCATCTGTTGACCGCAGACAGTGTACTAAGCACCTTACTAAAACTTTGTATCATGTAAACAGCTCAACAATCCTATGAAGTAGGCGCCATTACTATCCCTCATTTTACAAGTTAGGAGACTGAGGCAAAGAGTGATTGAGTGGGTCATACAATGTTTAGGAAGGCAAAACTTTGAGCCCTCTAGAAGGCTGACCCAGAGTCCTTCCTCTTCCCTTTCAGCTGAATAGCTTCCCTCAAAGGCCTGGAGGAAAGGCAGAGCAGACACAGTTAAAAGGGGCAAACATAAGCAAATGTTTGAACAGACATGTCACCAAAGGAGAGATTTGAATGAAAAGCACTGGTCATTAGGGAAATGCAAATTAAAACCACAGTTAAGATCCTCTACTACTCCTACTAATCTTAGAATGGCTGAAGTGGTGGTCAAGATATGAGGAACTGTAGCTCTCACAAGCTGCTGGTGGGAATGTAAAATGATGCAACCATTTTGGAAAACGGTTTAGCAGTTACAAAGTTAACGTATTCCTACTACGTGATCTAGCCTTTCCACTCTTATAAAAGCATATATCCATACAAAAATTTGTACAGTAATGTTGATACCAGCAAATAAAGCTTTGTAATAGTCCAACACTGGAAACAACCCAGATATCTTTCAAGAGTGAATAGATCAACTCTTGGTGTATCAAGAGAACAAAATACTACTAAGCAGTAAAAGGGAATGAACCATAATATAAGATACAGCATGGATTAATCACACAAAATAATTATGCTGACAGGTAGATTTCCCCCTAAAGGCTTTTATTCCTGACCTTCTGAGATGCCTTGTTTCACCTGACTTTGCCCTGTTCCTGCTGGGCTTCCAGAATCATGGGGCAAGATATCCCTGCCCGCCTTCTATAGAAATGGAATGTCTGGATCACAGGATAGATGTAAGTTTTTAAAAACTGCCAAACTGTTTTCCATAGTCATTGCACCAGAAAAGAATGCAAACTTTCTTGAATAAAAAATATTTCAATTATTTAAAAGTCTTGCAAAACCAAACAAATATATAGTGACAAAAAGCAGATCAGTAGTTACCTGAAATCATGGAATGGGCACAACGAGGGCCAGGAGAGTAGGATCAAAAAGGGGCACAAGGAAAGATTTGGGTATGTTTAGCTTGATTGTGGGCATATCTTCAATGCTGTATGCTATGTCAAAACTTTCCAAATCAGACATCTTAAATTTGTATAGTTTATTGAAAGCTGATAGCTCAATGATGCTTTTGAAAAACAGAAAAAAATCAATTTTGTATCTGGAGACTTTACTGATGTTGCTTATCAGCCTAAGGAGTTTTGGAGCTGAGAGAGACAATGGGTTTTCTAAATATACAATTATGTCGTCTGCAAACAGAGATAGTTTGACTTCCTCTCTTCCTATTTGAATACCCTTTATTTCTTTCTCTTCCCTGATTGCCCTGGCCAGAACTTCCAATACTATGTTGAATAGGAGGGGTGAGAGAGGGCATCCTTGTCTTGTGCTGGTTTTCAAAGGGAATGCTTCCAGTTTTTGCCCACTCAGTATGATATTGGCTGTGAGTTTGTCGTAAATAGCTCTTCTTATTTTGAGATACATTCCTTCAATACCTAGTTTATTGAGTGTTTTTAGCACGAAGGGGCGTTGACTTTTATCGAAGGCCTTTTCTGTATCTATTGAGATAATCATGTGGTTTTTGTCATTGGTTCTGTTTATGTGATGGGTTACATCAATAATAGAGTCAAATCATGAGTGAACTCCCATTCACGATTGCTACAAAAAGAATAAAATACCTAGGAATACAACTTACAACAGATGTGAAGGACCTCTTCAAGGAGAACTACAAACCACTGCTCAAGGACATAAGAGAGGACACAAACAAATGGAAAAACATTCCATGTTTATGAATAGAAAGAATCAATATCATGAAAATGGCCATAGTGCCCAACATAATTTGTAGATTCAGTGCTATTCCCATCAAACTACCATTGACTTTCTTCACAGAATTAGAAAAAAGTACTTTAAATTTCATATGGAACCAAAAAAAAAAAAAAAAAAAAAAAAAACAACCTGAATAGCCAAGAAAATCCTAACCAAAAAGAACAAAGCTAGAGGCATCACGCTGCCTGACTTCAAACTATATTACAAGGCTACAGTAAGCAAAACAATATGGTACTGGTACCAAAAGAGATATATAGGCCCATGGAACAGAACAGAGGCCTTAGAAATAACACCACACATCTACAACCATCTGATTGTTGACAAACCTGACAAAAACAAGGAATGAGGAAAGGATTCCCTATTTAATAAATGGTGTTGGGAAAACTGGCTAGCCATATGCAGAAAACTGAAACTGAGCCCCTTCCTTACACCTTATATAAAAATTAACTCAAGATGGATTAAAGATTTAAATGTAAAACCTAAAACCATAAAAACCCTAGAAGAAAACCTAGGCAATACCATTCAGGACATAGGCATGGGCAAAGGCTTCATGACTAAAACACCAAAAGCAATGGCAACAAAAGCCAAAATTGACAAATAGGATGTAATTAAACTAAAGAGCTTCTGCACAGCCAAAGAAACTGTCATCAGAGTGCACAGGCAACCTACACATTGCGAGAAACATTTTACAATCTCTCCATCTGACAACTGTTCAGAAATCAGTTAGGGAGCCTGTGGCCTTAGTATCTTTGGGCTCTAACCACAGAAAAGCCAACTTTCAGACCATACCATGTTCTTAGAGCTCTGTTCTCTGGGTGATGTCAATAACAGCACTCTACAGCTTCCTCAGAACACCAAGGAAAACATTCCCCGGAGGCAAAGGGCGTGGCCTGGGCTGGGGAGGGAGGCGGGGGCATGTTTCACCCAGGACCGTGAGGCACTGTGCAGCATTTGTTTGTTAGAGGAGCAGAGGATGCTCAACATCATTAGTCATTAGGGAAATGCAAGTGAAAGCCACAGTGAGATCCACTCCACACTTACTAGAATGGCTGAAGTTGTGGCAATAATGTGGGGAGCTGGAACTCACACATCGCTGGAGGGAATGTCAAATGGTGCAACAACTTTGGAAAACATTTTAGCAGTTTCTTAAAACCTACATCTACCCTGTGATGCAGACATTCCATTCCTATAAAAGCCAGGCAGGGATACCTGGCCCCATGTTTCTGGAAACCCACTAGGAACACGGCAAAGTCAAGTGAAACAAGGCATCTCAGAAGGTCAGGAACCAAAGCCTTTAGGGGGAATCTACCTATCAGCTGGCCTGAGCCCAGTTTTCCACAAAAGACTGCAAGTTGCCTGGAAGAATGGTATAAGTTCTTCCTCTAGAAGTAGAGGGCAAAAATGGTGCAGCTGTGTTTTAGCTTCCTCCTGATTAGCAGCTTGGGTTCTTCTCCCAAGGGTACAAGGGAGTGGGGTGGGATGGGGGTGGTAGATGGGAGTGGAAAGTTCTAGAGGACTGCCTTGATTAGCAGCAATGACAATAGCAGCTAATATTTATTATATGTTTATCATGGTCTAAGAAATTTGGATTTTTTAAACCCTCATAATAACCTCATACAGTAATCAGAATTATCTTACCAATTTACAGGGACTGAAACTGAGGCTCAGAGAGACAAATGACTTACCCAAGCCTGCAAAGCTAGTAAGTCTTTTTTTTTTTTTGGAGGTGGAGTCTCGCAGTCTCACCTTGGCTGGAGTGCAGTTGCGCTATCTCGGCTCACTGCAAGATCTGCCTCCTGGGTTCATGCCATTCTCCTGCCTCAGCCTCCCAAGTAGCCTGGACTACAGGTGTCTGCCACCATGCCTGGCTACTTTTTGTATTTTTAGTAGAGACAGGGTTTCACTGTGTTAGCCAGGGTGGTCTCGATCTCCTGACCTTGTAATCTGCCTGCCTTGGCCTCCCAAAGTGAGGGATTACAGGTGTAAGCCTCTGCACCCGGCAGTACGTCTTATAGATAGTTTTGCCACTCAGGTAGTTGGATTCCAGAGCTCAGAATGATGAGACACAGGCTATGGGATGGGTTGACCATAAACACACATGTTTTGTGGGAATGAGATAGAGTGATTACATGGCAGATCTTTCCCAGAGCCTGATGAGAACTGCAAAGTTAAGGCTGGATCACAGCTAGACTGCAGTGCTTTCATTTTCCCTTTTTCCCCGTCTTCCAAATCACTTCCTTTCAAGAAGCCACCAGCCTAATGATAACAAAATAAACAACATCACTTGTCACCATCATCCCCTGGGAAGAGAGTATTTATGAGACTCCCTATTTAATCTTCCCCTGTTCCCTACTGCGCTGTGGTCAAGTACCAAATTTGGCAATGTGAAGACATGCGTCTGACTTCCCAACTCACGAAGATGTTTTTGTATTTATTTGGGAAAGCATGATGAAAACCACATTGATTTTTTTTTTCCTTTTCCTATTTGCCACACATCTGTTGTGTGGGTGATTCTGATATTGTGGCTGCTGAGGGTTACCTGTCAGTAACCCTCAGTAAGGGGAGGGTTTGTGCTTTTCCAGCAGTTTGGTATGGATGAAATAGACAATGAAGGCAGTCATGGTGGAGCCCTAACCAAGTGTTGGGTCCCATGCCAAGTGCCTGCACGCATGAGCTCATTTAGTTCTACATACATTTAGTTCAGAGGCTTTAGTATTTGTGCCTTGTTTTTCTCTTAATTTTTCATCCTCTTCTCCTTTTCTCTTTGTGTGTTCCAAATGTCTGTTTTTTTCATACATTAATTACATTTTTTATGTCTTTTGAAAGTACTCCAAGAGCTGTCAGAAGTTTGAGGTAGTTTCTAGTCTTTCACTTAACCAGTGGTTAGAGCCCCAGGAGAAATAACGGTGAGATCAAAGATCTCAGAAGAACCAATGGGAAGCTTTTTGAGCAATCAACACTGAAGGAATGAGATTGAAAGTCCTTTCCTAATTAACCATTAGTGGCTCCCCACTGCCAACAGAAAAAAAAAAAAAAAAGTTCAGATGAGACATTGACTGGACCTTTTGGCTGTGTTCTTATGGATTTGGGATATATTGCATTAGAAAAAAACTGAAGTCTTAAATCCTAAATGAGAGTTACTGTGACACTGTCATGTATATTGTAAATATTTTTATTGAAAGATAATTTACATACCATGAAATTATCCCCTTCCTTGTATTTTTAGAACTTCTAGAGAACTGAGTATAGTGATGTTTGAGAAAGAGGAGACTTACTGCCCATTTTTTAGGTTACATTATGGAATGATACTAGTGTGTGGTCTTTATTACTTAGGGAGATAACAGAAGGATATCATACAACAGTGCATTGCCATTTACTTTCATGCACCTGACACATAGTAGGTGTCCGTTAAATAGTAGATATATACATGGGCATAAGGACAGACAGAAGAATACCAGTTAGCAACTGTAAAGGTTTGTTGGAGAAGAAATCGTGCCATACCTATTTGATTTTTGTTCTCTGATTGGGTGAAAGGCCATGCAGAGAAATGGTTTATACATATAAACCAGCAAGTTATTGGTCAGGCTTTAGGTTCTTTCCTTGATTAACAGACCCTTCCCACATGCCACAGCAACAGTAGTTAATTCAGTCACACAGTTTTATCTGCACACAACTGAGTTGTCCACTGAATTATATCTCAAAGCAGGCCAAAATATATATATAACTGATTGAAAAGCATTAAGAATAGATAATTGCCAATTTGTATTTGGGCTATTCAGTTGATTGTTGTAAGCCTTGTGTGGTACCAGGCAAAGACTGAGCCATAATTCTGTTGGTTGAGGAAATATTTAACTGGAGGATGCTTTTGAACGAATGATCAGCTAGCCAGGTACTACTTGACATAGAGCAGTCTTGGGGCTTCCATGACTTATTCTCCTATCATCTGTTTGCATGATAAAATTACAGGTTTCCATGTAACCTTTAGCAGATATATTTGCTATGATCTTGGGAGACAGGGCATAGGTTCTCTGGAATTAAGGGAATGGCCCAGGAAAAAGAAGAGGTGCCACAGAGAAAATGGTCAGTTATTTTTATGTGTGTGTGCATTCTTCTGTGGCATGCAGAACACCAATTTGCTTGGACCTGTTTATTCCCATAGACTCACAGTCAAGATGGTCCTGAATATTAAATCTGATGGTTTCATTCTCCTGATAAAAATCCTTTGTCAATAAAAATCCTTTGTCAAGTCTCCTGAATGCTAGCTAGGCATATGAAATCCAGCATTATTCCCCCTGCCCACCTCTGATGCCATTCCATGCTATCCCTAACCATTCATTCTGTGTTCTAGCAGGTGCATCTGCACACCCTTGTTTGAATTTCATGGAATCAGAGATGTTTGAGCATAGAGAATGACCAGATTTTAGGCAGTTAATACTGTATATATACAATATAATGTATAACACTGCCAGTGAAGTTTGGGGCAGCACCTGTATCATACATACTAATATCTCTACAGTAAACTGTGAATATTCACACCAAACAGGTTAAATCAGCTTTAAATGGCTTGATCCATTCAGATCAGATTTTACCATCAAATGAATTGTGAAAAAACTTTTGGTATTTGAAATGCTTTGGGTCAAAGAAGTGTGGTCGACGTGTACTTGCTTTTCTTAAAAAGAGCTTGTGCTCTCTTGTTCACCTGGCCTTTGGGCATGTTGTTTTCCCTGCCTGGAACGACCACATCTCCCTCTGCCTGTTGAGTAGCATCATTACTAGAATCATCATTGCATATACTGAGGATTTATTATGTTGTTTGTTACTCCCAGCAAATTCTATGGTTGGGGGGCAGGAGTGGTTCCTTATTGTGTCACATCCCCCCAGTGTTTATATGAAGAAACTGAAGCTTGGAGAGGTCACGGAGCTAGGCAGAGGTAGAGTTGAGGTTGAACCAAAGTATGGAGACAACAAACCTTGGGTTCTTAGTTACTACACTGTTCGTGTGCGTGTCTTCCCCAAAGGTCCAGTTCAGGTGTCACCTCCCTGAGACCCTCTTCCCTTCCTCCACCACGTTTAATAGATTATGCCTCCTCTGGGCCTTCATAGCTCTTTTTGCATAGCTCTGGTGCACTGTTTGTCATTCTCTGTCTTTCCCGTGAGCCTGAACTCTTTGAGTAGTTGGGGAAAAATATCTACCTTGGTGTTCTATCTCTAGGGCATATAGTAGGTAGTCAACACATAGTTTAATTAAGTTAATTTAAAGTGATATGGTAACAGATAACAATTAATTTGTATCATCGTTAAAATAGATAGTAAATGCCAAATCACAAGTTCAAGGATATAAAATTTGGATTTACAAAAGAAAAAGAAATACTCAGAAAAAAAAGGCTGCTCATTTTTATGCATAGTATGTAAAGAAGAGGAATTTGGGGACAACAGTTTAAGAATGGGCAGGGAACACATTTATACTTAAAAATTATGGCAACTAGGATTTATTAAATACTTCACGTGTGCCAGTTTCTCTGCTAGGCATTCTGTGTATAGACTTTTTAATCCTCACAACAAACATGTAAGACTAATTGTTGACAAAAATTGTAGCTATATAAGAAAGAGAAAGACATGGTAACCATGTCTTAGAATAAAAAGAACAAAAGGTAATGATACCAGTATATTCAGATTTAACATAAATTAACATAAATTAAGCACCATTAGAGGACAGTCACATAAAATTGCACAATAGAATATATTTCCACATCTGAGAGATGATGGAATTGAGGTCAAAGAGATTACAGGCTAGTAGTACGTGGTATTTTATACCCATTCCTTGAATTATGTTAACATGGTACCAGAAGTATATCTTGCTGTCCTCTTCAGAACTGGGTCCAATTTTGAGCTCTGCTTTTGTAAAAAGCTGTTAGAACCTGGAAGAACCACATAACACAGCTATAATATTCAAGAGAAAGTGGGTCCCATGAACAAAGATTGAGATTGTTCAGAGAAATGGGGTGGTTCTGATTGCTTAACAGAAACCTCACAGGTTGGCTCAATTATTTTCTTGTTTATAAAAGTTTTTGTGACCATAACAGCTAACTTTTCCTTGGTGCTTTAGAGTTTATTAAACGTCTGATGGAATTTGATGCTCAGAATAACTAAGTGAATCTGTCAGAGCAGATGTTTTCCTTTTTTCAAATGAGACTCAAAGAAATTAAGTGATTTGTTCAGTGTCCCACAGCTAATAAATGATAGGGCCAAGACTCAGATATGTATCTGAGCAGACCCCTGAGCCATGTCCACTGCAATCTTGCAATCCTTGGTTCATCTTCATTTACTCAAATTGAAGGATCCTGCTGCTGGTGAATGTCTGGTTCATTGCAGGAAGGCCTCCTGGTTCCTCGTCACTAATTTCCATTGTGACTGTGAATTCTCCCTTGAGCTGCAAGCCAGTGACTGTCAATTAATGTGCATAAAATATACCTGGATAACTGTTTTAAAAATGCAATTTCTCAGGCCCCGCCCCCCCCCCGCCACAGGGTCTGATTCTGTAAGACTTGCCAGAAGGGGTATATGAGAATCTATAATTTTAACATGTGCCCAGGTGACTCTAATGGAAGACTTTCAAAAAAAAAAAAAAAAAACTGCTTTAAGCTCTTTCCGAGTAGCAATTATATCTTTACTTCATTTTTTCAGAAGTGCCTAGCAGAGCACCTTGTACATAGATAGTACTCTAAATTTACACTTGATGAATATAAGAGTGAAGTAAATAAATGTAAAATTAATGTAAAATTAAGGAAAACAAGTTTGAGAACCAGTTCCTGCCAGATTTGGGGCACACTAAGGAATCCCTTTATCCTTTCAAATAAAGTATCTCTTGGTAGGTCTCGGGAAGATATACTGAGAAGTCATAACTTGGACAAAGTACCTGGTAGAATCTGTCAAAAATTAGAGATTGTGGAATTCTTATTTTCTCATGGAAAGCAGGATGGAGTAAAACAGTGAGAGATCCGTTTGTAGTTCTGTGCAGACAAACCCAGAAACCAGAGCGCAGACACACCAGGACGCAACAGGAAACCACAAAGGCCTGAGATCTTTCAGTATAAATAGGAAGTCAGAGTTTACTTCCGAACCCACAGTGCCAAGCTGAAGTGCAGTGTTTAATCCAGCTGTCTACCCAGCCCTTCCTTGAGCCTGGGCACAGATGAAAGATGATGCCACCTGGGTAAAAACATTCAAAAATGTTTGTTCTGATCAGGTCTTGGAGCGAGCTTCTTTTGTTTGTGCTAGTGAATAATTTGGGACACAGGTGCAGTTTGAATTTGAAAGCATTAATTGGTCTCCTTGGTTTTCCCTGCCATGGTATTTGAAACCATGTCTTCCTCCACAAAGTAATCTTAATCCATATACATTCAAAAAGCACTTGTCATTGACAGCCGTCTTTCATATACCCCATCTGTGGACCTCTGGGTCCAGGTGCAGAGTAGTGGAACATTGGTGATGCTTAATACGTACTCTGTGTTCATTGCATTGACATCTGTAATCTCATTTGATTACTACTATTACCCTGGGAAATGATTACTAGGATACGATCATCACCATTTTGAAATAAGGAAAATGTAGTCTGGTGGAAACACATGGATGTTAAAGTCAGACAGATCTGTGTTCATGTCCAAAATACTTAAGCTTTCTTACCAGACTGCTTTATTTTATACAGCCAGTTGTTTAGAGCATTCACTCTGTGCCAGGCACTGGAGAGAAAATGGTGAGCAATAGACCTAGACTGTACAGTCTAGTGGAGGAGATGACTACTCAGCAAACAATTACAAAAATGCATAATTACAGACCTTGATAAGTGCTTTGCTTTCATACCCTGCTAGGGGAAGTATAAATTGGGCAGTCACTTTGGAAAACAGTGAGGCATTGTCTGATAAATTTGACTGTGCACATGCCCTGTACTCTACCAATTCCATTCCTAGGTAGGAAGCTGGAGAAACAATTGTACTTGTGTACCAGTAAGTGCCCAGTGACAAATACAAAAGTATTCATAGCATTATTTTTTATAATAGCTCCAAATTTGAATCAATTCAAATTTCATCAATAATAGCATGAATAACTAAGTTATATTATATTCATGCAGTGGTAGACATACTTAAGATGTAGGAACTACAGCTACATATAACAACATAGATGAATCAAACAATTTTAAGTGAAAGAAGCGCAAGACATGAAAGATACATACAGAATTATTTAATTCATAGAAAATTCAAAAAGAAGTAAAAAAGACAATATCTTTTAAAAATGCCTACAAAAGCACTAAGCTTAGAAGGACAAGCAAGGGAATAATTACCACAAATATCAGGACACTGGTGAATTAGATGGCTTGGAATTGCAGGTTGTAGAGGTAGAAAGATGTTTTCAGGAAGGGCCTGAGGTAACTAGCATTTGCTTCTGAAGGAGGATACATGAGTACTTACCAGTTTTTTAAATGTTCACATAAGTTTTATATATTCCTCTATATGTATGATATGTAAGTACTATAAAGCAGAGACGCAATCAGAACATAGAGCCAAGTGCCATATAATTTGGGTGGTCTGGAAGGCAGGACAATGATGTTTGAGCTGAGAGATTTTGATTAGGTAACTAAGGAGAAAACCTGATGAGGAAGGAGTAGGGTTGTGCATGGCAGTGGTCAAGAGAAAAAATGGTTCAGGAAGAGAGTACGGAAGAATAAGCAGAAGGAAATCGGCAGCTTTGGTGTGGGGCAAGAGAGAAGAATGGTACAAGTAAAGGCTGGAGAAGCAAAAAGGGGTAGGACATGCTGGGCTTGTAAGCCTCCTGAGGGATTTTAGTGTTTTATGTAAGAGAAACTGAAAGGTTTTAAGCACAGTGGATAACATAATTGAATTACAAAGGATGGAAATAATTCCAGTTTGGAGAACAAATTGGCAAGAGACCTGAGTGGATACTAGGAAACCAGAAGAAGACTGGGAGTCTGCGTGAGAGATGATATCATGCTAACTTGTCTCAGCTTGTGGTGGGAGACGTCGATATATTGGAAAGATGTTTAGAAGATAAAATCAGCAGCACTTCTTTGGTGTGAAAACTGTGGAGGCTGCAGGGCAAACACAATAGAGGCTTATTAGGTATCTCACCCAAACTTCTAAGATGAGCTGCTCCCCAGTGAGTAGAGATATCTGGGGAGAGAACAGTAGTCTTTCAGGCACTCCTTGGACAGATTGGATTCACTGGAGAGAAACGTTTTTGATTTGCACTGTCAGCTTTTTTTTTTAGGTTGTTTTAAATATTTCACCCTTATCTCTTATGAAAGGTCTTCTCAAGAAGTAGCCATGTGGACACAATATTGCTTTGGTAGTAATTCTGCCAAAAATGTCTGACTTGAATCTAATCATGAGGAAATATCAGAAACCCAAATTGAGGAAGATTCTGTAAAATAACTTGCCTCTAGTCTTCAAAAATGCCAAGGTCATGAAAGAAAAACTACAGGAAGATTAGAGGAGACTGAAGAAACATGATATCTGAAGGACATGTGTGATGCTGAATTGGATCCAAGACTGGAGAAACTTTTTTTTTAAACTTTTATTGTAAAGGACATTTAGTGGATAATAGATGACATTCTAATAAGATCAGTAGATTAGATAATAGAATTGTATCAGTGTATGCTTCCTGATAATTGTATTAGGGGTATATAAGAGAATATCCTTGTTATTATAAAATACATACTGAATTATTTAATATTTTGGAGTAAAAGGGCATTATATCTGCCACTTTCAAATAGTTCAGAAAAAGAAACTACATACATATACACATATGTGTATATGTATATATATATATGAACATATATATGAACAATATGTTTATGCAAAACATTGGGATAATCGAAGTGAAGATTATACAATAATTCTTTGTTCTGTTTTTACGACTATTTTGTAAGTGTTAAATCATTTTTAATAAAAAGTTTTAAAAATATTTTTAAAAAGAAGGAAATAGTCATGTGAAGGCCATGCTTATATTTGGCATAACCATGAGTTAATATGCCACTCATTGTGCCCCATATAAAATCCCACTTGAGAATTTATTTTAGAATTTACCATTTGGAAAAGTGTTGTTTAATCTGAAATGATGTATTTTCATCTTTTCAGTAGTAACAACTATATAATGGATTACATTTTTCTTCTGGCCCTGGAAGCCAGGAACCTCAGAGTTAAAAATTTAACACTCAAGCTAAACTGTTGAGCCTTCTACTACTTAGCATATTTCCATTCTTCTTTTTGTTGTAATTATCTTGCATTACTGTTTCTAGTCACTCTGTACTATATTATCTGTGTATGTTTGTGGGAGTGTTAGATAAAATATCTCAAACTCTTTGTATTAGTTTCCTATGGCTGCTGCTGTAGCAAGTTGCCATATACTTGGTGGCTTAAAACAACACACATATATTTTGTTATGGTTCTAGAGACTAGAAGTTCAAAATCAGTTTACTAAGACAATATCAGGTGTCAGCAGGGTGGTACTCCCTCTGGGGGTTCCAGGGGAAAACCTGTTCCTTGCTTCTCCCAGCATCTGGTGGCTGCTGGCATTCCTTGGTTTGTGGCTACATCATTCCAGCCTTGCCTTGTGTGGTCTCATTGCCTTCTCCTCATCTGTGGTCACATCTACCTCTGCCTGTCTCTTACAAGAACAGTTATGATTGCATTTAGACCAACTCAGATAATCCAGGATTGTCTCCTCATGTCCTAATCCTTAATCACATTTGTGACTTTTGTGAGTCCTTTTTTTCTTTTCTTTTTTATTTTTTGCCATATGAGTAACATTCATAGGTTCCAGGGATTTGAACATGGTTATCTTTTCAGGAACCATTATTCAGCCTACCATACCCTTTATGGAAAGAAGTGACATTTAAATGTGTTTTTTATGGTACATAAAAGCAAAGTCTTAATTTATTTGGAAAACGTAAAGTACTTCTGCACTCTGTGTGTAGTGAAGAAGCAAAGATAAAAGAAATCAATTTCTGTTTAGTGATTTTTAGTTGCTTTTATGAATTACATTGAATTTTATATTTCTTATTTGGTTATTTCTGGAATAGAGAAATATATATTTTTTTAGAAAGTAAATTATTTGTTAATATGAACGAATAATACCTGTGAGATTTCCAATGAAAAGAAGTAAAGTTTTACATGTCAAATTTGCTTCCAAATGCTAATTATACTAAAATTGGTGCTAATTATGTTTAGTATAGCTTCCTGAGAAAAAGAATTATCTTTTATGGTTTTTAAAAACTGTGTTTTGTTTTGTTTTTTTTTTTGAGACGGAATCTTGCTCTGTCACCTAGGCTGAAGTGCAGTGGCACGATCTCTGCTCACTGCCAGCTCCACCTCCTGGGTTCACGCCATTCTCCTGCCTCAGCCTCCCGAGCAGCTCGTGCCTGCCACTGTGCCTGGCTAATTTTTTTGTATTTTTGGTAGAGATGGGGTTTCACCATGTTAGCCAGGATGCTCTCGATCTCCTGACCTTGTGATCCACCCATCTTGGCCTTCCAAAGTGCTGGGATTAAAGGTGTGAGCCACTGCACCTGGCCTAAAAACTGTACGTTAATTTATTTTTATCATTTATTTCTTACTGACAAATGCTAATTGTGTATATTTGTGGGGTTCAGTGTGAGTTTTGATATATGCATATATTGTAAAATTATTAAATCAACCTAATTGACATATTCATTACCTAACATACTTTTCTTGTGGTGAGAACATTTAAAATCTACTCTCTTAGTAATTTTCAAATATACAATACAGTTTTATTAACTATAGCCACCATGCTGTACAATAGATCTTCAGAACTTATTCCTCCTGTCTAACTCAAGCTTAGTACAATTTGGCCAACATCTCTGCATTACCCCTTGGCAACGCCACGGCAACCCCACCCTGATAACCAACATTCTACTCTCTATGTCTATGAGTTCAACTTTATTAAGCTTTACATATAAGTGAAATCATGCAGTATTGGTCGCTCTGTGCCTGGTTTATTTTACTTAGCATAATGTTCTCCAGGTTCATCTGTGTCACTGCAAATGACAGAATTTCCTTCTGTTTTAAAGACTGACTAGTATTTCATTCTGAATCTATGGCACATTTTCTTGATCTGTTGATGGACATTTAGGTTGATTTCATATCTTGGCAATTGTGAATAATGGTGCAGTGAGCATAAGAGTGCAGACATCTCGTCAACATATTGATTGCATTTCCTTTAGATATACCTAGAAGTAGAATTGCCTGATCACATGGTAATTTGTCATTTTTTTGAGGAACCTCTGTACTGTTTTACATAATGCCTGTACTAGTTTACTTTCCCACAGATTTTTAAAAAGTTAATCTTATACCCACTAACCATGCTAAACTCTCTTATTGTTTTAAAATGTGCATGTATTATATATGCTTTACATGCATTATAAATGTTACAGTAATTTTCAAATACAGCACTAAGTATTTTCATATGGTTTGAATGGTCAGTGAAGGCTTCTGTAAGGAAGTGATATCCGTGATATTTTGGTTAGGAAAAAAGTGATCCAAACATAGAGGACAGTATCAGCTATGTATACAAGATCATCATATCATCTGCAAATTTTGCTTCTCTCTTCCCTTCTTTTGCTGTTAATTTTTGTCTAATTGTGTTTGCAAGGGCCTCTGGTATTATGTTGAACAGTTGTGGTGATAAAAAGCATTCTCACATGCACACATATGTTTATTGCAGCACTGTTTACAATAGCAAAGACTTGGAACCAACCCAAATGCCCATCAATGATAGACTGGATAAAGAAAATGTGGCACATACATACCATGGAATACTATGCAGCCATAAAAAAGAATGAGTTCATGTCCTGTGCAGGGACATGGATGAATCTGGAAGCCATCATTCTCAGCAAACTAACACAGGGACAGAAAAACAAACACTGCATGTTCTCACTCATAAGCAGGAGTTGAACAATGAGAACACATGGACATGGGGAGGGGAACATCACACACTGGGGCCAGTCAGGGGGTGGAGGGCAAGGGGAGGGAGAGCATTAAGACAAATACCTAATGCATGCGGGTCTTAGAGCCTAGATGACGGGTTGGTAGGTCCAGCAAACCACCATTGGACATGTATACCTATGTAACAAATGTGCACATTCTGCACATGTATCCCAGAACTTAAAGTAAAATAATAAGTAAATAAGCATTCTCATCTTATGTCTAATCTTAGAGGTAATGTATGTAAAATTTTTCCAGTGAGAATGATATTTGCTAGAGATTATCTACACACAGACACACACACACAGACACACACACACACACACACACATTTCCTTATGAAACTGAATAAATGATCTTCCAAAGCATTCAGGGCAAATAGTCAGCAGCCCGTGTTTTAATAACCCTAAGAATTATTTTATTCGATAGTCCCATTCTATGGCCACTGAGCTCTGTCACTATACTGTCAACTTCTTTAGGGCAGGAACTATTCATTCACCATTGTATCCTTACTGTGAACTTCTCTAGGACAGGAGACTGTTCATTCACCTTTGGATACTCAGTATCTAGTACAATGCCTGTGATTTAGTTAGGCATTCAGTATCCATTCAAGGAATGAATGGATGGATGGACCATACTTAATATCTGTTTCATTCTCAAAGCTAGCAAATTATTTTTTAGCATGAGCCAAAAATATCACTACTTTCCATTTTCTTTATTCAATCAGTTGAGCTCATTTTGCTGCCATCCTTACCTCCTCCCATCACCTGGCACAGTCAGTAGTCATTAGACATATGAAGGAATAAATGAATGAGTCAATCACAGAGCATTCTGCTTCCAGTTAATAGACTTTGCCCCTAAAGATTCTGAACTTTATTTGAACTGAAGCCAGGTGGTTAAAGATGATTTAATCAGGACAAAAATAAAATACTACTCTCTTTAATGGAATAATTGCTTATTGCATTTTCTTCTTAAAGTTGGCCATTCATCTCCTTAAAGTTGGCCACTGTCTTTCCGTTTATATATGTTGTCTATGAAGTATTGAAAGTGATTATTCTGAAGTAAGCCAAAATTATTCACAAAGAATTGTCTTAGTGTGTGACTAGAGGGTTCAGAATTCCAGTATTTCTTGGAGAGAGGGGTTGGGTATAGTGGTAAACCTAAAGTTTACGTGCAAAAAAAAAAAAAAAAAAAAAAAAATGTTGAATGCCTGAGTAAGGCAAATCCAAATAAGTATTTGGATTTATTGGTGAATAAAGGAGAGAGGTTGGTTATCAAAAAAAAAAAAAAAAAAAAAAAAAGCAGTTAAGTAGGAATATATTAGTAGTTTTAAATGCTTTATGATGGCTCTAGTCGTGTATGTACTTCCTATTTCAAAAGGTATTTCATTTCATAAGTTAGAGTAACACCCAATATTAGAATTTCAGTGTCCAGAAATTGATTACCTTTTCCTGACTTGGAACTCTCGGCTCAAAAGCCTTTGATGACTCTTTGTTGCCTGGAGAGTAAAAATTTATTTAGCCCTAGCCAGCTCTGTCCACCTCCTCTCGTACCATGTATACTCTCTGTTTCAGCCACGTATAACAGAATCTTGCCATAGGGCTCTTCCTATCTTGGAGGTTTCGAACAGGCCCCAGAACCCAGACCACCTATGCAGAGCTTGCTAAAATGTTATAAAACTTGTGCTAAATGTCACCCTGAGGATATAAAAGAGGTGGAAGAAGTCAGAGGTCAAGACTAAGGAAAGAAGCTGAGGTTGACGATTGTATCTGAGAGAATAGAGCAAAAAGTGAAGACAAGGAAAAGGTGTGTGGGTCCGGCACAAGGGAGCCAGCTGGGGATATCTTAAAAGCGATCTCATCCATAAGGTTCAACTAGAGGAGCAGAATGATCCCAGAGCAGGAGTTGATCACCTGAAGGCCAGGACTGAAATGGAGTTGTAGGCAGACCACTGGAGGGAGAGAGAGATAGCCAGCTTTGGACAGGTACCACACCCTGAGGACATATTGAAGCCAGATAACAACCCATATCCATCAAGTGAGACCTTCCCCAGGCACCTTGACCCCTGCGTGGAGGAACCCCAAAACACCCAACTGTCCAGCAGGAAAAAGTAGAGGGAGGAGAGAGAGAAGCCAGCAAGCCCCCTTCTTGAGGTGTGTATACACTAAGCCTGAAATATACTGTAGCTGCAGAAGGGAGAATTTTCGATTAGCCAAAATGGGAGTTTTAATTATTACAATGGAGTATACATATTTAGTGCTAGAAACTGGCCTGAGGACTCTTACAATTGAAGAGTGTAGGAATACAGTGGATCCCCATGAAATTTCATCCCAGGAATGAGGAAGAACAGTTCATGGAACAAATTTACCAGGGATAAGAGAATAAAGCTGTTTTTTCCTGCACACCCATAACTGTACTACAGATCCTTCAATAAACCAGAACACACACAAAGCTGGGGTTGTTCTCTCATCCCTCTCCTGCATTGGCAAATCTGTCTCTACATAATCATATAAGACTACAGCTTGCTTTAATAGCTCCCATCTTAAGAATGGGAGGTGGAGAGTGAGGGAGGAGAAAAACCTTGACTCTATATTTCACCCTCCTGTTCCCCCATTTATTGTCTTTGCCACAGAGCTTCTCAAGTGCTGTATAATCTCATTCCTCCCCTCCCACTCTCTCTGGAGCCCAATCAGACATTTGTACAAACTTCTCCATGAAAATAACCCTTGACCATTTGTTTCGAGCTCCCGTGACCACTGTCTGTGTTCCCAAATCCAATAGTCCTCATTCAAATCATTCTGTTGGCAGCATTGGGCACAGCTGAGCCCTCCCTCCTCAAAACCCTTTACTTGCATGTAGGTGACTCTTTGGTCTCATTGTCTAATTGCTTTCCATCACCAGTTTCTAAATTTTGGAATGCCTTAAGCCTCTGCCCAAGACCTCTTCTCTGCCTATCTCCCCTTGCTTCTTCAGTGACCTCATTAAGACTCATAGCTTTAAGACACCATGTATAGAGTATGACCTCCAGACATGTATCTCCAGCCTGACCCTGATATCCTGACTAAAATATTTTATCACCTACTCAGCATTTCTTCTTGGCGTTCTAATAGATACCTAAAATTTAATGTGTCAAAAGCCTAATTCCTCTCAGCCCCCATGAAATCTCCTCCTCTCACTGTCTTTCCTAGAAAATGAAAGAACAATTCTATTCGTATACTTGCCCATGTCAAAACACCTTGAAAACATCCTTAGCCCCTCTCTTTTTCTCGTATTCTGCTCCAGTAAATGCTGTCGGTTCTACTGATGGAATCCACCACTGCCCACCACCTAGTTCAAGCAATGGTTCTCCCTCTCCTGGTTTATTGACAGTCTACGGACTGTCTCCCTGTTTCCATCACTGGGCCCTGGATTCTGTTCTCACAGCAACCAGGGTGGCCACTTGAAAACTCGCCTCAGATTATGTCATTCCTCTGCTCAAAACCTTTCAATAATTTTGCGTTTCACTGAGAATTAAAGCCAATGTCCTTAAAAATAAAAGATCTGGTCCTCTTTTCAGCTCTCATCTTCTGTCCCCTTTCTCACTGTTCACACCACTGCAGCTGCCCTGATTCTTTGCTGTTCATGTAAGATAGCAAGCATACCCCTGCCACAGGGCCTTTGTACTTGCTCTTATCTCTCCACCTGCGTCACTCTTAACTGCATGCCTCACTCACTCACTCCCTTCCAGTCTCTGTTGTAATGTAACCTCGTCATTAAGATCTATCCAGACCACCCTGTATTAAAATAACCACACTTGCCTTCACTCACTGCTTGACCTCTCCATCCTTCCTTATTTTTCTACACACCATTATCATCCTACGCTCCACTGGACTGTAAGTTCCATGAAGACAAGACTTTGGTTTTTCACCGCTGAATCTCCAGCCCCTTGAAAGTGCCTTGCATGTAGTAGACTCTCAAATGGAGGGTGCTTCCTAACTTGCTTTAGCCTTTCCACATGCTGTTCTTTCTGGCAAGAGAGCTTCCCTTTACCTGCTCCTCGTGACACCCCGGCCCCAGGTGAGCCTGTTAGAATCCTGTGCATCCTCTCAGACTCCAGTTTCATCCAACCTCCTCTGTGACACCGCCTGAGTCAGATTTAATTCCTCTTTCCCCAGAACGCAAAGTTTTTGGTGTTATTTTGCTTTAATCAAGTTTCTCCCCTTAACCACTACACTGTGGGCCTTTCAGACTCTTGTTCTTTCTTGATGTTAAGGTTTTAGAGATGACAAATTCAGCAACCGCAGGTCCTTCTCATGTTGTAGAATTGTAAAGGAGCTGTTTTTTAACTGCATGCAACTGTGTAAATCCTAAACCTAGAATTTTCAATCCCTCCATCCTACCGCAGGTTATTTTCATGTCTCCTTCTTTTTCTCCTACTTCCTCTTCATCACACAAAAAAGGTCCAATCACATATTATATGTTACTCATTTTCTTCAAACATCTTTCACTTAATATTTTAGGGAAAAGCCCATCTCTTCTATTGAGTGACCTTTCCTATGACTATAGAAAGTAGACAGTTTTTCTGTCCCTTGGCCTCTTTAGCAGTTGAAATGCACCTGACCGTTTGCATTGCAAAGCTAAACGCTGGTGGCCAGTAAGGAGTTTGATAAACTTCTCATGTAATGTATACATTGGAGAAATGACATTGACTGTTGAGCGCATGAAGTCATTTTCTCTCTTCCCTGAAATGCCTTGGGGGAGAAGACCAATCAGTCTCCTTAGTGCTGCACCTCCGCAGTGAGATCTGCATTAGGTTTTTGGCCAAGAGGACAGTAATATTTTATAACAAAACTTGGAAAAGTTAAAAATTTACGGATGGACAAATGCTTTTTCTAATTTTTTATCTTTTTATTCCTTCCTATTTTTATTCCCTGAGACCATTTGCATGAGGGGAAATTTAATCAGGATCCCTAGTTGAGAACATTTCTATTGGAGAAAATGGAACCTGGATATCAAATTATCTCACAACTTCTTCTGAGTGACACACACTGAATTTTATCTTAAATAGATTGTTTATAAGCTATTGGTCACCAGCTTAAATAACACCTTTTCATTATAACATTGCTTCTTTTGCTGCATTCATAACATTTTATTTGCTAAAAATGTATTAACTGTGTGTCTCTCCCATCAGTTCTTGAGCTTTGGAGGGCTGTGGCTTATTCATCTCTCCATACCCAAAGACTAGCATGTAATAGACATTTTACAGTAAACAGTCTACCCTGTCCAATTAAAAGTCAGTGGACATTTGTTGAATAACTGCTATGTGCCAGGTATTTTGAAATATTTGGTGTTATTGAATCCTTATAGTGACCCTAAAATGCATTGTTATCCCTTAGTTATACATGAGAGAAAGTGCATAAGTGATTTACTCAGCTAGTAAGTAGCAGACCTGCCTTTGAATGCAGCCTACCTAAAGCAAAAGTTTGTGTTCTTTCTCCTTCATTAGCACTTAAGTGATCTTTCAGGGACTGATATATTATGCTTAGCTATCAACTCTATAATAACATGAAAAATATTTGTTTAGCTGTGATCATCTATTTGATAAATTGTCAGAGTAATAGACCCAAAAACAACTTTCAAGATCATTCAGCCTGTAATCCCAAGGTGGAAAGATCACTTGAGGCCAGGAGTTTGAGACCAGCCTAGGCAACATAGTGAGACCCTTCTCTCTTAAAAAAAAAAAAAAAAAAAAAAAAAAAAAAAAAAAAAAAGCTGGATTGGTGGTGGTGGGTACCTGTAGTCCCAGCTACTCAGGAGACTAAGGCAGGAGGATCACTTGAACCCAAGAATTTGAGGCTGCAGTGAACCATGATCATGCCCACTGCACTTCAACCGGAGAACAGAGCAAGACCTTGTCTCCAAAAAAAAAAAAAAAGAAAATCCTCACAAGTCATCCAATTCACTATTCTAATTTCAGATGCAAAAATTGAGTCCCAGAAGGGAAAAGGTCTTGGCCATTACTTCTTCTACCAGTTGGAATCATGTTATTCTTCTCCTTTTCCATTGTCCTTATGGTAATTACTTTTAAATCCTTAGCAAGTCTGATTATTCCCTGCACAGTATGGCCTGTGACGACCTCTCCAGCTTCACGTTGCACTATTACCCCTCACAGTTTCTGTCCTTCATCTGTGGCACAGAGCACTCTCTATTCTCTGCTTCCTGTCCCTCTGCCTATAGCACTCTTCCCTCTACTCCTTCTCCTAAGTCCTACTTACCCTTCACATTTAGCTCAGGCATCTAGGATCCTCTTGCTGCAAGCTTTCATACTAGATTAGACAGTGTATCTATGTGCGTCCATGGTACCTACCTCTGTCATGGTGCATATCCTTCTGTGTTTGTTGTTAGTTACCTGGATCATGTCTTCCTTGCTGTGAATTATTTGAGGGCAGATATTGTGGAGCATTCATTTCTATATCACCAGGGCCTCATACAGCTCCTCACACAAAATCAGCTTTCAGGAAATTTTGAAAGAAATAATCACTCACCTGGATTCAGGTCTGAAGTGAGGCAAACATTAGAGATGTGACAGTGTTGAATACTCACCTTTTTTGATATTTTGAAGGCTCTCCCATGCTTGAGGATCCAAAGGAGTTTACCATTTTGTAATGCCACAGATGTGTACTGGTGTCTGTAATGCTCAGGTCCTGTCCTTGAGCTTCACCAGGAACATCTGTAGGAAGATCTGGCATAGGCTATGTGGAGAGCCTCCTCACCCCATGCTGATGATCTCATAGTATCTGATCACTGCCACTAAGGAAAAATAAATGCCTGCAGGTCCTTTTATACTATGATGTAACTAACTACAGGAAGTATCCCTATGCAACATCTTTCTTCTTACCTGAATCAAAGCTTCAGTGAATGAAGTTCTCTTTGGCACATCATCCTACAAGAAACTGGTAGGATGATGGCATTGGGGAACTGTCAGTGTGATTCTGACTTCTCTGAAATGATGTACATTCCTTGTCAATATTATGTCAATGGAAAACTTGCTAGCCTTAGAAATAAAAATACAGGTCTTATTTTTGACATTGACACTTTCAATCTAGGTAAACTTGAATAATTCATTTGATATGTCTGAGGCTTCATTTCTTCATCTAAGAACATGCAGATCTTTTCTACTTTATGGAGGTATCTTGAGGATTGGTTGAACTGGTGAGCATGAAAGCTCTCTAGAAAACCTTGATTATTTGGAGACATTTTAGGAAATGGACTGGGCATGGAGGAAGCTTAATGGGGAGCCCATTTGAGGGACATTTCCTCAATGGGAGAGCACGTTTGCCCTTCACAACATGCACACACCCTTCCAGGATATTGGTGCCAGGCTAGTGCCCTGATCTGAGTCCACCTCCAGACGGTCACCCTCACCAAGATACCCCAAGCCAGGAGAGCCAGTGGAACATGTCTAAGCCAAAGATGTCAAAGAGAGTAAGGAGTGGAAGGCCCAAATTCAAATGCAGACCCTCAACATGAGACCTGTTATGAATGAGAGAGAGATGATGGTGCGGGGCGGAAGCAGGTCTGGTGCGGCTGACAGCTGCCCCCTGTCACTCGAAAGTGTCCACGGCTCACCACTTACGTGTTGGCTTTTGTTCCTGGGCTGTTCAGGTGGTTTAAAAGACCAGGTGAAATGAGCAGGGTTGGGCAATTCAAAGCCTGGAAAAAAGGTGGTAGAGAGGGGGATTTGGGGAAGAGTAGATGGACAGAACGAGGTGAGGCAGTGAAGGACTTCTTGGAGAAATGCATTTGAGGCAAAGCCTCTTTTCCTCTGTGTAGAACTGCTGATTGGGTAAAATAGAAGAGAACACACATACTGACACACCCTGGAGCCGATCTGGAGCCCAGTAGCTCCAGAGAGTTAGGGAAGGCCCAGCTCTGTGTGGGACATTTATGTGGCCTGTAACCACAAGAACCATCGGCAGCAGAACAGACAAGGAGCATTTGCTGAGTTAATCAAAACAAACAGAAATGAACCACTGTGCAAGTTCAGCTGGGTTATCCTGAATGCATGCTTGAAAGGGTCCACAGTGGGTTTGTGGACATCTAGTTACAAGGCAACCAACATATAAATGGGAATCATCTTCCCATTGCCCTCAAGAAAAACAGAATTCTATTTATGCATGTCATGAAGGGTTCTTCAGGATCTGACAACTACCTGCCCTTCCACTCAGAGGTCTGGCATTTTATTTTCACATCTGCTCCGTGGCTGCCTGTCTTTGGGCAAGTTACATAACCCCGCTAATTCTCAGTTGCCTCATCTTTAAAATGGGGATAAAGATACCTATCTCACAGGCTTGTGATAATTATAAAATGAGAGAGTGCAAATAAAACCACTGTCTTTTGATCACACATATGTCAATCCAACATTTGTGAGTTTTAAAAATTCTTACTGTATAGTTTACCTTCCAGCCAAACCATGCCTTCTTCAAGCTGATGTTATCCTAAGAACTTATACCTTTATTGAGGTGCTTATCAGAATATGTTGCCATTCTTGCATTAACTGTCAGACATCCCAACTGCATGGAAAAGAAGGACAAGGACAGTATCTTTTTATCTCTCTTTTTCATAGGATCTGACCCATAGAAGGTGCTCAGCTAAATGTTTGCCGAAGGGTCATGTGAATTGTCTCTGTTCTGGAGAATCTTGATTCCCAAGAGCCCCAGATACTTCCTGGCCTCTACTCTCCTATCCCATGTTAGGCACCTACTCTGTGTCAGAAACTAAGCCAGGGGCTCTGCACAAAAGGCTGTAGTTCATAGCTCTGCAACCCTGGAGGGCAGGTATTGTGTAAACTCCTGACAATTAACACAAATCCCTCAAATGTAAACATCTGATGTCTCTTTACCATCAACCCACTAGGGACACAAATAAAGAACCCAGTAACCCTCATGGCCTGGCATGGAAAACTAAGACCTGGATTTCTTCCACCCCGACCTACTGCATTTGTAGCCATCCCCTCCCCTCTACCAGCACCTTTGTTGTTTGTATCTTACCAGGATTAACCATACTAGTCTGGACTCTGAACTCAGAAACATGTAGATTAAACATTTCCTAGCTTAAAAGAATAGAGTACAGAAAGTTAAATAATTAGCTCTCACATGTTGATTATTTACTATGTGAAGGCAGTATGTAGGGTTTGTCTAACATTGCCTCTAATTTTCCCAAATGTCCTGAAAGGTGAATATCCTTGTCTGTCTTTTGCACGTGAAGAAGCCACGATTCAAGAGGGCCTCAAATTGCTGCACAAATCTCTGATTCCTGACCTGGGTATGCCCCAACCCTGCTTCTTCCTGGCACCAGGCACCCAAGGAATCAGTTTCACCAGCCCCCACGCCTCAGCAACCAGCACTAGGCATGAAGGGCTGCTTCCTCCTACCAAGGCTGAGTGCTCAGTCACACCGTACGAGAGCAAGCCAATGAAATGGAAAAATAGCTCCTACTCCTGAGTCTGACATCTGTCCTGCAGGTGAGAGCCAAATTCTCAAATTGCCAGGCCAATGGCAAATAAGCCCACACCATGCACAGAGGGTATCAACACACAGAGAGTTCTGCCGGAATTCACACATCCTGGAAGCCAGGCTGACCCTGGTAGCCAGTTTCATTTTATCTTGTCTCTGATTGCCACAGGATGAGTGGAGAGAGAGAAGAAAAGTGCACAGATCTCCAGAAATGGGGTTTGGGTTCACTCTTGAGAATACCCATGGGCAGCATCCTGACACTTGGGCCCCTCTCTGGAAACACACAACAAAAGCTAAAATGTCTGGAAAGGGGAAGGGCTGGTTCCACTGATGCCCCTACGTTCATTGACTTTCCTGTTTCCCAAGTAGCTGAGAGGCAGCTGGGTATAAAAGGAATGGGCTTTGGAGTCAGACCCAGATCAAATCCCCATTCTGCTGCTTGGTACCTGTAGGACAATGAGCAAGGCTTTGACCTTCTGTGAGCCACGGTTTATTTGTAAACTAAAGGAAATGGTAGATTATCATGAAGATTATAGATAAGAATATGAAACAAACAGCACGTAGTAGCTGCTTGGCAAATGTTAGTTGCCTTCGCTCCCTTTTCCCCCACTGCATTCATTTGTAATGCCTTTTTTATAAAAAAATGATAATAAGAGCAATTATAATTGGCACAGGTTGCTTTATGAGCTAAATATGTTACAGATCAATAATATATAATGTCTGGCCGGGCGCGGTGGCTCATGCCTGTAATCCCAGTACTTTAGGAGGCCGAGGCGGGCAAATCACAAGGTCAGGAGTTCAAGACTAGCCTGGCCAATATGGCGAAACCCCCATCTCTACTAAAAATACAAAAAATTAGCCAGGCTTGGTGGTGAGCACATGTAGTCGCAGCTACTCGAGAGACTGAGGCAGAAGAATCCTTTGAATCCAGAAGGCAGATGTTTCAGTGAGCCCAGATCGCACCATTGCACTCCAGCCTGGGTGATAGAGCAAGACTCCGTCTCCAAAAAAAAATACACAATCTCTATTTGAGCCACTCTTACAGGACTGACTCTACCCTACATCATGTCATATATTTCACAGACAGTTGCTTTCCTTCCTTTTTTTCTTCTAAGGAAGTCCAGATGGGCCCCAGACACATGTTCATACCCTAGATAGCCTATTCCAAGGGTTAAAATCAGGCCTGCTTCATATCGGAGGCATTTTGTTATGATCTGTTCATAACAAAAGCTGCCTCCTGGCTGTTGCCCACAGCTGAATACTGTTACTCTGAAGCCATCATTTCATTTGTTTCTGATTGTTCTGCAGTGTTTACATACCTTACATATTAGCGTGATCTTTTATAGAGCACAGGCAGAGGTTAAGCCCTCTGGGATCCACTTTCCCTCCGAGGGCTCTTTCTTCTTTTCTAGTGTCCCTCGTCTCTGTGTTACAAACCATTTCTGTTTTATAGAAATTCATTTAAATAGAAAAACAATTTTAAGTGTTTTCTTTTTTTCTTTAACATGAGGCTCACTTAACATTTTTAGAGAATGTTGAATATGGAGAAGAGGGAAAAGATACCACTGAAATGTGTGATTTTTTTTTTCTTTTTTCCTGACATAGGAAAATCCCATTACCTCTCTTGAATTTACCAAGGGACATACTCCATTCAGGGCACAGAAGGATCTGGGCTGCCTCCAGACCTAATGTGGAAGAAGGTGCTATCTGCCTGCTATTTCCATGCTTCTCCTTATTTCAATCTTTTTTTTTTCTCAAAAAAAAAAAAAATGTGTCTTAGGAAGGATATGGACTTGTGAGTCAGATTTGGGTCTAAGTCTTGGTTCTGCCCTATGTGTAAGCCCAGGAAGGAACTTGAGTTGATTTTCTGAAGCTCAGTTTCCTTTTCCATCAAAACTGGGAGTGACTCAGGCTTGCCTAGTATCTTAGCTGGAAGAATGTGTGTGAAAGTGGCCCATCTTTCACAGATAGGTCACCCTGCTGATTGCAGTGGCTCCCAGGCACCCAGGCCTGGGAAGGATTCACAGGCCTAGTCCAGACCTGGCAAGAAAGAGGCTGTGAGCAGTTCTGCCTGCCACAGATGTGCTGGCACATGTGCCGCCGTGTGCTGTCCCAGGTAACATGTCAAGTGGCTAGGGAATGTAGGCTTTCAGACCCTGTCTCTTCAGTTCTCTTCTGCTGACTTCCCCCCATCCAGCCATCACACTTTCTTAATCCTCTCGTCAATCTCGTTTGTTATAGAGAAGGTGGAAGGGTTAAATTCCTTCACCCTCATCACTTCCACTGATATTTGATAAACACCTCTCAGTTCATAATACTTTTGCAATCAAGCAGGGGAGCTACCCAGGTGTCTATGGAGAGTTTTTGAATTCTTTTTGCCTATTCAGTGTAGTCTTCTCCTCTTCTATCCCACCAAAAATGGAGAAAGTGTTTTGAAGGTCAGGATTCTTCAGGTCTAGACTGGTATGGATGTATCCTGAATTCCTCTGAGCTAAGCCTGAGAAGCAAGAGTGGGTTCTATTGGGGAATACTTCCAAAAGGCAACGATTGATGCTTATGCACAGAAATTCTGACTTTTAGTAAAAGATGCTTGGATATAAATCAAGCAAGGCTGTCCTTGCCTTTATACAATATGCGGTAAATAGGATAAACCCTCAATTTTACTTATGCCCACCAACAGATCTTACAAGTAGAAATCAACCCATCTGAGTGATTGTGTTGATTCTTTCTCCCTCTTCTCTAGAGCCAGTATAACCTCTGAACCCAGCTTCAGAATTCTAGTGAAAATAGTGTCAAGTCTTTAAAAAAAAATTAAACCCCCACATGAGCTCCAATCCATAAATAAGAAACTCACCCTGGCTTGTATGGAGGTGATGATATTAACACAGGCTACATTTCTCTAGGTCACTGAATGTACCCGGCACTGCACCAAGGCCAGTAATAGACTCTGCCACATTTAATCTGTACGGATCTGTACGAGAGGTCTTATTTGTCCCAGTTTTCAGATGAACACCCCAAAGACCAAGGTCACACAGCAGAGACTCTCGGCTGGAGACTGCCTGCCCTCAGGCATCCTTTTAACAGAACTCTGAAGTCTGCAGGAGGGAGCTATTTTTCCTACCAGCCAGTTTAGAATCAAAGAGCATTGGTTTTGCCTTATTAGAGAACTAATTCATAATTAGTACTATGCCCACTCCTGGAGGAATTGACAGAAATAGAAGATATGGTTCTGACTCAAGATCCACCTCACTACGTGATGTCAGAGCGACAGAGCTAAGACTGCAGTTGATGAGTATTATGCAGACGGAGCACGCTACCTCCTTGTTAGCTCTCTCCCCTGCACCCACTCTGCCCCACCTGTTCCTCCTCCCGTGCATGATCCATAGAATAGACTAATATGTGTTTACCCACTACAGATTGTTTGGACTGTGAAAAATGCATGATATAATTTTATATCTTTGAAGGCACACAGCTCTCAGAGCCTTCAAAGCTGAAAACCAGTCTGGTCTCACTGGAGCCAGTTAGGCATTTGTATACAGAAGGCCAAGTGTAGCTTCTTGTCTACAGGAGAGAGAAAATGTGGATGAACTTTTGGAAGGCTTCCAAGTTTTTTGGCTATTCTATCTCTCTTGCAAAGCAATCTGGGTACATTAACTATAAATGAATGAGAAACATATGGATTAAATTTTATCTGTGATCACATATGAGTTTCAAGAATGATAAAGGATAAGGAATTCAGGATTTAAGGAGTCCAAAATACTTTGCAAGTAATTCAGGACATTGCAGGCAACATTTGACTGCCTTCCTCTATCCAAATTTGAGGAGTGTTTGGTAGGGTGACAGACCAGCTCAGTGCCCTCCCCGCCCACTCAAACTGCTAAGCCTCAGGAGGTATCTGTGGATAGGTTTTGTGCATATCTTGTTTTGCTGAGACTGAAATAAAGAGATTGGGTTTCTAGGAAGGGCAAACTCCAAGAGTCTTAACCGTTTTGAAACCCCCAAATAGAGGAGAGGAAAATTTGGTAAGCCCGATCTTTATTAACCATGTCTTGCTTACAGATAATATTAGATGTGTTTTATATCCTATTATTGCCCTTAATGTTAGTGTCATTGTCCTGTTAATGATAATGGTAGCCATGTCCTGCATATGTGTAGTGATGTAATTTACAAACAAGTACACATTACCTGTTAGTACACATTACAGATGTATTTATAGAGATGTACACTTACAACACATGCAGAGTATGTTACGACAAGCTACAATACAGGAATTACAGAGTTAAGTGAAGATGCAGCGGGAGTACCTAACTCAGCATTGTGGTAGAAGTCAGGGTTTATAGAAGGCTTTTCAGAGGAGATAACATTGAGTTCAGTGTTACACATGTTCTTTTGTTTGTTTGTTTGTTTATTTGTTTGTTTGTTTTTGAGACGGCGTCTCACCCTGTCGCCCAGGCTAGAGTGCAGTGGCACGATCTTGGCTTACTGCAACCTTTGCCTCCTGGGTTCAAGCGATTTTCCTGCCTCAGCCTCCCAAGTAGTTGGTATTATAGGCACATGCCACCACTCCAAGCTAATTTTTGTATTTTTAGTAGAGCCAGGGTTTCACCATGTTGGCCGGGCTGGTCTTGAAACTCCTGTCCTCCAGTGAGCTGCCGGCCTCAGCCTCCCAAAGTGCTGGGTTATGCATGTTCTTAAAAGAATATGTATAAGTGGCTGGGTGCAGTGGCTCATGCCTGTAATCCCAGCACTTTGGGAGGCCGAGGCGGGCAGATCACTTGAGATCAGGAGTTCAAGAGCACCCTGGCCAACACTGGTGAAACCCCATCTCTACTAAAAATATAAAAATTAGCTGGGCGTGGTGGCAGGCGCCTGTAATCCCAGCTACTCGGGAGGCTGAGGCAGGAGAATCGTTTGAACCCAGGAGGCAGAGGTTGCAGTGAGCTGAGATCATGCCACTTCACTCCAGCTGGGAAATAGAGCAAGGCTCAATATATATATATATATATATATAATAACAAAAACAAAAAGAATATATATAAATTAGCCAGGGGATGGCGAGAGGGAGTGCCCTCTAATCAGAGAGAGGAGAATTTATGAACACTAAGAGTTGAGAAAGAAAACGGCACACGGGGAATTTCAGGTTGTTCACTGAGTCTGGGGCCTCGCTTGTGATGGGCTTGGTGCAATAAAAAGTGATGGGGGCAGAGGACTGGGAAATGATAACATAAGGGATTTCATGAGACAAAAAGGTAAAAGCTAAATCAGACAGTCTCATGTGTCGTGACAAGCTTCTCAAGGACTTTAGTAAGGGAAATGATAGAATTAGATTTGTGTGTTAGAAAGATCATTGTGGTGGAGGTATGAAAGATTCTCTGAGTGAGGCTTAAGAGAGTACAGGGTGGAGGACACTATTTGAGTCAGGGAAACGAGTTTAATCCAGTTTCATCACCCTCGTAATAACCCAAGCAAGAAATGATGAAGGGCTGGACTAACGTGGTGGCAATAGTTGGAAACAGGAAGACTTGTGTTTGAAAAATATTTGACAGAGCACCGTGACCTATTGTGGGGCAGATGAGAGCGATGAATGATCAGGAAGTCAAGAATGGTATCCTGAGACAGAGACACATCTGACGTGTCAAAAATATAACGTGCCATCCTTCATCCCAGAGCTACAGAACAAGGCATGTGGATTAGCCATCCAGGTCAAAGGTCCCATGTGGAGCTCACGAGCAAGGCCTGAGTGTGGGGTAAAAATTATCATTGCACAAGTAGGACTGGATGAGCTGACCCTAAGAGATGTAGGGAATGAGATGAACATAGGGGAGAATCCAGGAGGGAAGAGAAAGAAGAGCCTACCAAAGAGATGAAGCTAAAAATGAGTAGAGGCTGGACCTGCACCCAGCTCTTTGGACACCAGACTTTTCCACTGTCCCAAAAAGGAGTAGAATTTAGCCATCTGTGGCTTAACATGCCTTGAGAGCATACTGTGTCCTAGGATCTTTATATACATTACCCCATCTAGGACTTAGACACAGCTCTGTGATCAATGAGATGATCCCCATCAACAGATAAGGAAACTGAGTCTCAGGTCAGCAAATGACCTAACCAGAATTACCCAAGTTTGTCTGACTGCCAAGTCTGTGCTCATGTTACTAAATCATGTGTCTGCCTTTGAGATAAGATATGACTCCTCACTATTTCATGGGAGAGGCAGACATTAACAGCTATTTACAATTCAGTCTGAGAAATATAGAAATAAAGGTGAGTGCTGAGAGCCCCCATTCATAAACAAAATTCTCTATGCTTTTTTTTTTTTCTTTTGGTACCGTGTGGTGATCTAGGAGTTGGCTGGATTGTGTACAAATGGTTTTTCTCTAGTAAGACGATAGCACAGTCCATTTGGAGGGAGAGATGAGCCACCACGGAAATACCCGGTCCCACACATGCCTGTGGCTCCCCTCTAAAATTCCCAACCTGGCCGGAGGCACTCAAAACAAAACCTCCTGTTCCCTCCCAGGACGACTGGCGCCTGGTGCCTGCCTCTTGCCCCTGCCAGAGACTTAGGCCAGCCTTGGGGTGATGGCGTTGCAGGCAGGCAGAACAAACGGAGCTGGAGCAGCTCCCCGCTCTGAGCCCAGTCATCTCTCCCAGAAGAGGTGTGAGCAGGCTTCTGGGCTTTGTCACCACAGGGAAACTTGGCTGACGGGCACATTGCCTTAGATGAAACTAAGCCAATGGCATGCACTCATTGAGCCAACTTGGGCATCGCCACAAAGAGAGGCAGGACCACATGGAAAGCGGCTTCTAATCCCAGCTCCATCATTTCTGATGTTTATGATCCTGGGCAATTTGCTTACCCTCTTCATCCCTGTGTCTCCAGCTATAATATGGACTGACGGTGTTTGACTCTATAGACTGTCAGGGTAACTCTAAGTCTGAATGCAAATGTACACCTACAAGTCACTTGATACCTGGGTTATGTCCCAGCCCATACTGAATTCCAAGTCCCCCTAGATTGTAAACTTCAGGAGGACAGAGACTACATCACTTACTTACTGGCTGTGATGTCTGTCTTTCTACATCTTTTCATGTTTAAAACAGTAGTTTGAACTCAGTGTGTATCCAATAAATATTTACTGAATACTTAATCAGCTAATATAAGATGTTTTACACAGTAGCCATTAAATACAACTCATGAAGTTGACAGAAAAACCCACAATAATCTTGGCCACAGGTTATGGAGCACAGCAAGTACTAAGGGTACTACCAACAGAACAAAGTGAGGACTTCAAGAAGCCCCAGGATTTAGCCCAAGACAATCCCATGAAGCCCAGGCCATGTGAGGGCAGAGTCTATGTTGAAATAGCTAGCTAAAGAGTTCTGATTGACCAGCTGGGCTGGAATGACTCAACTTCATGAAATCTTAGAAAACCCCAAAGACGAAAGAGATATTAAACATTTCTAGTTTAATCCATTGATTTTATAGCTGAGGAGAGCTAGTTATAGAGAGGGAAATAAGTTGGTGGTTCATAATTTGAATCCTGAAAGCCTTCCTCTTCTATGTACTAGGTATTTGACCTCCTGCAGCTTCTATTTCCTCATCTGTGAAGTAAGTATAATAGGACCTCTAATACTCATTGGGTTGTCATGAGTATTAAATGTGATAATATAGGTGAAGAGCCTAGAAGAGTCTGTAGCATATGATAAATGCAAGTAACTCTTAGCAATGACTATTTTATTATTTCTATATGATTTATTATTATAATTATTAACTGATTTAAAGGCTCTTTTCAATGGTTTTTTTCCTAACCATAATTGTTTTAAAATCGGATTTTTGAGAATCAGTAGGATCTGTGGTTGCAAAATTATACCCATCCTTCAAACCACATGATCTTTTATTTAAAGTAAAATGCAGAACTTTATATGGAGCTCCCTGAAATCAAAATGTGTGCACAGCTTCGTGACTCTTAGCCTTGTCTACATAGCTGTTTCTGCCTGGGCTGCCCTTCCTCTCTGCCCAAGCAAGTATGTCCTCCTCGTTCAAGGCCTTGCTTCAAGGTGGCCACCTCTGCGAAATGCTCACTCTTTTCCCAGGCAGTGAGTTATTCCTTCCTTTGGGCTCGTACTGCACTCCTCTGTTACCTTTTTATAGCGCTTGCCATGTTTTGTTGTTATTTTTTTATTTCTACCTCGCTGCCCTGTCTGATTAGGAACTCCTTGAGGAAAGGAACCATGCCACTTTATTATTATTATTAGTAGTAGTAGTAGTAATAGTAGTAGTAATATTTTGCCTTATTTTTATAGCCTTATTGAGCTCAGTGTCTGACATACAGTATGCAACCAAATGTTTCTATTTGTTGTTTTTGAAGTTTTTATAATGATATTTGTATCAGACACAAAGAGTACACCAAATGTCTAAGTACAGTTTAAACAAAATACCAAAATGAACACCAGTATTCCCACCACCAAGCCTATGAAAAAGAGTACTACCAATACCTTTTAAGTATAAGTTTTTAACTATATAAGTAAATAAATGTTACCTGTTTTCTTAATTTTGCTTAGTGTTCTAGCTCTTTGAGGTAATTTCAAATCTTAATTTGAACACATCCTGTAATAAGCTATTTTTCCAAGTGTTAGCATCTGAAAATATAAGCTTTTCTTCTATATCATCTTCTACTCCATTATTAAGCATGTTGACTAAACTAAGACCAAGGACAAATCTAGAGACCCCCTTACATAGTTGTGATTACTGTTGCCTGTGGCTGTTCAGCCAGTCACCTGACTATTCCATCATACAAGCCTCATTTCAAGGAGAGCTAACATTTATTTGGTGTTTAACATGTAATAAACCATTTATATGTGACAGCTTACTTAATCTTTACAAAAGTCTTCCAGCATTCATGCATTCCTCCCATTTTGGAGTTGAGGAAACTGAGGCTCAGAAAGGCTACCTTACTTAAGATCACCTGGCTGAGAATTGGGCAGAGTCAGGACTAGAATCACGATGGGCCTTTGTCCTGACCCATACTTTCTCTTCTGTTGTTCACTGGTGTATCAGGGAACACCTAACGAAAACTTTTTAGAAATGAAGATTCCCCAACCCACTTGTCATCAAGGCCAGAAGGTTATGTTCACTTTGAGTAAGTCTGTGTTGGCTCTAATGGCCCTTGCTTTCTGCTCTTCAAAACAGATGAAAGACTCAAGGAAGTAATGGTAGCCTAAAATTAAGACTATAATTTGGCAGAGACAAATATAGAGCCTGATGCCTGACTGCTTTCAGTTTTTGTAATACTGGGCATATTATTTAGCTCTCTGCCTCAGTTTACATATCTGTACAATAGGAATAATAACAGAATTTTCCCTTAGAATTACTGTGAAGATTAAGTGATTTAATACCTGTAATATGCTTAGAATTAGGCCTTTACTAGGTACACAGTAAGTCTCAGCTATTGTTGTTTCTGCCAACAGTGCTGTTATTACTGGGAAGTCAGTGTCCTGCATGGACACCTGTCATCAATGTGGTATGATGAGCTCCCCTTCTTTAGGGTCATGGAGCAGCCTCCAGGCCAAGACAGCCATCAGCATGGAAGGAGCTTTCACAAAAACATTTTTAAATGTTTAGGTTTGTGGCAAAAGATTAAACGACACATAAATACACAAGTGTGCATTCTTTTTCTCTCTCCCAAAACAAACCAGGAATTCCTAGATTCTTCTAAGAACACAGGATTTGAAAGTGACTAGAAGTACTCTTTGTTTCCTTGCTTTACACAGGATGTCTGAGGAGAAGCATATGCTATTCCAGATGAGTGGCCACAAACAGAGGTCAACTCAAAACTTTCTCTCTGGACAGAGCCAAGCAAAATCATCCTCTGACATTTCGGAACAGCAAAGCCACAATCTTCTAATGAAGTCTCGCTGCAGCTGATGCAGTAACATCCCCAAATTGTGGGGCAGGGGATGGGAAGAAGGGAAGTGACGTGTATCCTTCCTAAGCAATTTATGCATACAAGTAAAGAGCATTATCATAGAGTTTGAGGTCAACATCTGCCTCAGTTCAAATCCCATTGTGGTCGTCCGTGTACTAACCATGGACAACTTACACAACCTCTCGGGGATTAATCTCTCAAATGGGGCCAGGAGTTCTGGAAGCAGGGGTGTGCAGGACACAGAATGAGATGATTTGGCTTTGGCTCTACCTGTACAACCCCTGGGTCCTAAGTGGTAATGAATATGAACTGCCTCACTCACCTCAAAGAAGCTCTGGGACTTAGGAAAGAAATTTCTAGAATTGGCACCTGATAAAATTTTCACTAGGCAAATAAAGGCAGAGTGGTGAAAATAAGTACCAGTTAGTATGCGCTCCTTGTGGCTGGAACATTCGCCATAGCTCACTCATGCATTCTTTCTCTCGCACGCGTACACACCACACACTCAAACTCACCCACCTGAATAATTTCCATGCATGTTTTAAATCTTAATTCATATACAGTTTCCTCAGAGAAGCACTCCCTGTCACCTAGACTGAATTAGGTACCTCGCTTGTGTGTTCTCTTAATACCTTTTGGCTTTCCCTCATTGATTCTCAAAGTTGGTAATTATATATTTGTGTAATGATCTGATTAATGTTTGTCCTTACTTTTCTTATGAAAGCCTATCTTTTTTCTCCCTGAGGTTATTCTTTCTATTTTGATGTTAAAATGTTCCTTTTGAAAAATTGTCCTTATTTGACAAAATTTAAAGTTGACAATGTTATGCTGCTTTTGTTTTTTGCCTTCCTTCACCCCCTTCCCATTCTGGGGTTGGAAATCCTACTGATTCGAGGAATCTCTGGTTTAGTAAAGAGATAACCAGGGTAGCTGAGGTCAAGACAATTAAATAAGGTCTGTCCCCATGCTACAATGCTGGTAATCACATCTGTATCCTCTGGGCCTAGCACATTACCAAGCACGTAGTAAGGGCTGAGTAAATATTTGTGAAATATATAAATGAATATATTCTCTGCCCAGCCTCAAGACCTGCTGGAATACAACTTGTATGCCTAACTCCCTTGTCTTCCCTACCCTCTAGCTAAATATTTCTGTGACCATAAATGTGACTTCAGCATTCCTTACTGCTGAATAGATGAGAAGCATGTACCACTGCAGATGAGTGAACACATGGTCTATCCCCACCTGTTCTAGTTCATCTGTTTACATGCTTTCCTTACAGTTGAAGGGACTGCTATGGTCTGCTAAAAAAAAAAAAAAAAAAAAAAAGGCACTATGTTGATTACTGAGAGTACCTGAGAGCACCTCTCTTACCCACATGGCTTTGTTCCGGCTCTTCCCTCTACCTGGAATGCCTGTTTTACTTTAGCAAACTCCTAGTCTTTTCAAACTTAGCTTGTGTTCCTTTCTTTTAAGAAGCCACCTCTGTACCATTCCACTTGTCAAAAATAAAATGAGAACAAGTTAGGGAAAATTTGAAAGTTTACTATCTTACAAAAAGTACAGATTGCCATCAGCAAGACTTCAAGTGGTAAGAAGCTCACCTTATGGCAGTTACAGTGCAGTTTATGAAACATTAAGGAGAAAGTATTTTGACCTTTTTAGTCATTGGCTGTTATGTGTTAACATTTTTTTTTTTTCAGGGCAAACAGGACTGTTTAAACTGATTTGTCTATAGCTGATTGATTTAATTTTCCTGAATCATGCTGACAAGGACCTAAAGCTTACGTTTTAATTTCATCAAATCATGCTGACAGGGGGATAAAGCTTATGTTTTATGCTTTGTTTATAATGAGAGCTAGCAACTCAGGGAAATCAGAATGACTTAAGTTTTACTACTTGATTCTGGGCAGTTAGCCTTGGGGTATATATCTAAATGGTGGCCTCTATCTTTGTATAATCTTTAGCATATTCCTCACCTCCTGTGCCCATCCACAATATTTTGCATTTTGTCTTTACCATCTCATGAACCACACTATATTCTATTTGTCTATTTATTTGTATAGCTCCTCCACTAGATGGGAGCTTCTTGAAAGTAAGAATTCTGATTCATCTTTGTTTCCCCAGCACCCAATAGGGAGACGGGATTGCTAGTAGGTAGCAGTACATGTTTGTAAAAGGAAAGAAATATATCAGTTATTATTGTCCCCCAAATGCTAAGTTACAGACAAATGCAAAACCTTAGTGACAAAGAACAGTAGACATTTATTTTTGCTCACTAGTTTGTTGGTTGACTAGGTGAGTCTGATGATCTGGGCTGGTCAATGCTGGTTACCTAGGAATATTTGCTGGTGTTGCCTGGGTTCTTTCATATATTTGGGAAATCACCTGAGACAACTGAACAGACTCAGCTCTGTTGCACATCTCCTGTCACCCAGCAGCCTTGTCAGGGCATGTTCTTGTGGCCAAGTTTGAGGAGCGAAAGACAGAACAGAAGCGCACAGCCCTTTTGAGACCTAGGCTTGGAAAACTGGCCCAGTCTCACATCTGCCTCATTCTCTTGGCAAAACAAGTCACAAGACTGGTGTAGATTGAAGGGGTAGGGAGATAGACCCACATCTCAGTGTGAGGAGCTGCAAAGTCTCATTGCAAAGGGTGTTGACACAGGAAGGGTGGAGAATGGGGACCACCTTTGCAATCTCTGCCATAATGAGGGAGCCAACAGGGAAACACCTTATCAGTTTCTTTCCAAAATGATCATTTTTATTACCTTGACATGTAAATGAGTTTATCAGGAAAGTTTCTAAAAAAAAAGGAGCCATGGCCTTTCTTGGGAGAGAGTGACTTCCCCACCATAAAAGGCATTCAGTAAGAAGCTGAATTCCATGGTCATAGAAATATTAGGAGGAGAACCCTTCCTCTACCACTGAGAGTCAATGTGTTCACATATTTTCCATCTTTCTTTCCAGATCAGCAAAGACCCAATTTTTGTACCAGGCGTCTGGGGGCCTTATTTCTCAGCCATGGTACCTGGGTTCTGGCTGAATGAAGGTGGTCAGAGTGTTACTGGAAAATTGGTAAGTTGACACTTTCTCAGTAGGGTCATGGATGTTTTTATGTCATTGACTAGTCCATTTTGTCACATGACCCATATACCCAGCATCTGGAGGATTTGCAGACCCCTGAATCGGGGTTTACTTTCTCTTAGCACACAGCTTAACATGTTGTACTCGTGCAGCTTGTGTTGCTCAAGGAAGAAGTGTTACAGCAGGCAGTGATGACCAGCCCTTCATCTCACCTGATCTTCCTTTACTTCAATCCATTTTTCTCAGAGTGATGAGAGTGGTATTCTACTCCATGAAAATGACATGTTACTCCCCAGCCCAAATCCTTCAGTTTTCCCCATAGCCGCTTGAGACATGGCTCAGATAATTTTCTGGCTACATTATACAGTTCATGGTCTATCCCCTCCAGTCCCACACATGTGCCTGTTATTTACACTAGATTGCCCTCCTCACAGCTTCTCCATGCCTCCTGTCATTGCACTTCTCTGTCCCTTTATACAGGCTACTTTCCCTGCTTGGGGAGTTCTTTACCATCTCAATAATTTTACTTGTCCTTTAAGATCCAACTCCAGCTCTTAGCACACTCTGTTATTCTTATTAGTCACTAATCCCCTTTTCTAGAACACTCCGAGCCCCTTAAAGACAAGGGCCATGCGGGACACAGTGGCTCATGCCTGTAATCCCAGCACTTTGGGAGGCTGGGGCGGGCAGATCACCTGAGGTCTGAAGTTCAAGGCCAGCCTGGCCAACATGTTGAAACCCCATCTCTACTAAAAATACAAAAATTAGCCGAGCTTGATGGTGGGTGCCTATAATCTCAGCTATTCAGATACTCTCCTAAGATAGGAGAATCACTTGGAATCTGGGAGGCACAGGTTACAGTGAGCTGAGATCGCACCACTGCACTCCAGCCTGGGCGACAAGAGCAAAACTCCATCTCAAAAAAAAAAAAAAAACTCCACAAAATAAAGACAAGTTCTCTTTGTATCCAGCTCAGTGCCAGGTTCATAGAAGGTACTTAATACAAACTTGTTGAATTATTAAGGCTGTCCAATAGGGGAGACAGAAGATTCATAAAAGTGAGATGAGTGCTGTAACAGAAGTACATGGGACACAGTTGGCACAAAGCTAGTTTAGGAAACTCTTTACAGGGGAGAAGGCATTTGTGCTGAGCCCTAAGAGATAAATAAGGACAAACCAGGCAAAGAAGGGTACAGATAGTCACATTGGTAGGAAACTTGTATGGGAAGAAAGATGTGGAAGTGAAAAATAACAAGGCTAATTTGAGGGTAATGGCAAATAGTCCAGAAGTTCAGCTGTGGCACAAACTATTCTTAGAAGAATGGCTTACAGTAAAAGTTAGAGAGCAGGGCAGAGACCACATCTCTGTAAAACATGCTAAGGAATTGAACTTCGTCTAGCAGACCAAGGGGGAACCAGTGAAAGGTTAGAAGAGTATGTGGACATATTCATATCTCAGTCGTAAAAATCTCTGCTTAGAAGCCATGAGGATAAAGGCCTGAGGACACATAACCAGAGTCAGGGAGATTAGTTTTAGTAGATTAGTCAACAGACAAAAAACCACAAGGACTTGAATGAGGACAGTAATAATGATGACTGGGAATTGAGGTCAAGAGATTGGCAGGCTTCTGAGAGATCAAATGTGGAATACAGAGAAAGTGAGACCTACGCTCAGTTACACACACTCACATTTACTGTTAAATTGAAAATATCTGCTTATGTTATGATCTAATTTGCCTACCAACTCTTCTAAATGTTCAGCCAATTAAAAATGATCTTATCCAAAGCTGGATGTGCATGCAAATAACTGTTAGTTTACATTTCTTAGTATAATGCTATTTTATACATGACTGCTTCAAATTCTCTTTCAAAGTAAATGGAAGCATAGGTGGGTAGATGGATTCAAAGAGCATGTTCTGTGCGATACTGTTGTGCCAGGCTACAGAAATGAATTAAATGAATTGGACCTCATCAGTCCCTGGTTTTAAGGAGCTCATACTTCGATGGGGAATCCCTGAGTATGAAATAAATCATGTTTGATTGGTCTCAGTAACCAATGCTAGAAAAGTTGAGAAGGAAAGCATCATCTATGGCTACAGTACAGTAGAAATGCAGACCACTTTATATTCTCCTATTTAAACTTGTGTGATGTACTTAGACAACTTATTTTATTTTACTTTAAGTTCCAGGATACAAGTGCAGAACCTGCAGGTTTGTTACATAGGAATGTGTGCCATGGTGGTTTTCTGCACGTGTCAACCCATCATCTATGTTTTAAGCCCTCCATGCATTAGCTATGTATCCTGAAGCTCTCCCTCCCCTTGCCCCTGACCCCCTGACTGACCCCAGTATGTGTTGTCCCCCTCTCTGTCCATGTGTTCTCATTGCTCAACTCCCACTTACGAGTGAGAACATGCAGTGTTTTGTTTTCTGTTCCTGTGTTAGTTTGCTGAGGATGTTGGCTTCCTGCTTCATCCGTGTCCCTGCAAAGGACATGATCTCATTCCTTTTTATGGCTGCATAGTATTCCATTGTGTGTATGTGCCACATTTTCTTTATCCAGTCTATCACTGATGGGCATTTGGGTTGGTTCCATGTCTTTGCTATTGTAAATAGTGCTACAGAGTTCCAAGATGGCCAAATGGGAATAGCTTCAGTCTACAGCTCCCAGCGTGAGTGACACAGAAGACGGGTGATTTCTGCATTTCCCACTGAGGTACCAGGTTCATCTCACTGGGGCTTGCCAGACAGTGGGTGCACCCAGGAAGCACAAGGGGTAAGGGATTTCCCTGTCCTAGCCAAGGAAAGCCATGACAGACGGTACCTGGAAAATTGGGACACTGCCACCCTAATATTGCACTTTTCCAGCGGTCTTAGCACACGGCACACCAGGAGATTATATCCCACTCCTGGCTCGGAGGGTCCCACGCCCACAGAGTCGGCTCACTGCTAGCACAGCAGTCTGAGAGCCAACTGCAAGGTGGCAGCGAGGCTGGGGAAGGGGCATCCATCATTGCTGAGTCTTGAGTAGGTAAACAAAACAGCTGAGAAACTCAAACTTGGTGGAGCCCACCGCAGCTCAAGGAGGCCTGCCTACCTCTGTAGACTCCACCTCTGGGGGCAGGGCATAGCTGAACAAAAGGCAGCAGAAACTTCTGTAGACTTAAACATCCCTGTCTGACAGCTTTGAAGAGAGTAGTGGTTCTCCCGGCATGGAGTTTGAGATCTGAGAACGGACAGACTGCCTCTTTAAGTGGGTCCCTGACCCCTGAGTAGCCTAACTTGGAGACACCTCCCAGTAGGGGCCAACTGACACCTCATACAGCCACGTGCCCCGCTGAGATGAAGCTTCCAGAGGAAGGATCTGGCAGCAACATTTCTGCAATACTTGCTGTTCTGCAGCCTCCACTGGTGATACTCAGGGTTTGGAGTGGACCTCCAGCGACCTCCAACAGACCTGCAGCTGAGGGTCCTGACTGTTAGAAGGAAAACTAACAAGCAGAAAGGACATCCACAACAAAACCCAATCTGTACATCACCATCATCAAAGACCAAAGGTAGATAAAACCACAAAGATGGGGAGAAACCAGAGCAGAAAAGCTGAAAATTCTAAAAATCAGAGTGCCTCTTCTCCTCCAAAGGAACACAGCTCCTCGCCAGCAACAGAACAAAGCCAGACAGAGAATAACTTTGATGAGTTGAGAGAAGAAGGCTTTAGACGATCGTTAATAAAAGACTTCTCCGAGCTAAAGGAGGATGTTCAAACCCATCGAAAAGAAGCTAAAACTTTGAAAAAAGATTTGACAAATGGCTAACTAGAATACACAGTGCAGAGAAGACTTTAAATGACCTGATGGAGCTGAAAATGATGGCACAAGAACTATGTGATGCATGTGCAAGCTTCAATTCAATCAAGTGGAAGAAAGGGTATCAGTGATTGAAGATCAAATGAATGAAATGAAGCCAGAAGAGAAATTTAGAGAAAAAAGAGTAAAAAGAAACAAACAAAGCCTCCAAAAAATATGGGACTATGTGAAAAGACCAAATCTACATCTGATTAGTGTACCTGAAAGTGACGGGGAGAATGGAACCACTTGGAAAACACTCTTCAGGGTATTATCCAGGAGAACTTCCCCAACCTAGCAAGGCAGGCCAACATTCAAATTCAGGAAATACAGAGAACACCACAAAGATACTCCTCGAGAAGAGCAACCCCAAGAGACATAATTGTCAGATTCACCAAAGTTGAAATGATGGAAAAAATATTAAGGGCAGCCAGAGAGAAAGGTCAGATTACCCACAAAGGGAAGCCCACCAGACTAACAGTGGATCTCTCAGCAGAAACGCTACCAGCCAGAAGACAGTAGGGACCAATATTCAACATTTTTAAAGAAAATACTTTTCAACCCAGAATTTCATATCCAGCCAAACTAAGCTTCATAAGTGAAGGAGAAATAAAGTCCTTTACAGACAAGCAAATGTTGAGAGATTTTGTCACCATCAGGCCTGCCTTACAAGAGCTCCTGAAGGAAGCACCAGATGTGGAAAGGAACAACCGGTACCAGCCACTGCAAAAACATGCCAAATTGTAAAGACAATCGATTCTAGTAACAAACTACATCAACTAACGAGCAAAATAACCAGCTAACATCATAATGACAGGATCAAATTCACACATAACAATATTAACCTTAAATGTAAATTGGCTAAATACTCCAATTAAAAGACACAGACTGGCAAATTGGATAAAGAGTCAAGACCCATCAGTGTGCTGTATTCCAGAGACCCATCTCATATGCAGAGACACACATAGGCTCAAAATAAAGGGATGGAAGAAGATCTAGCAAGCAAATGGAAAACAAAGAAAAGCAGGGGTTGCCATCCTAGTCTCTGATAAAACAGACTTTAAACCAACAAAGATCAAACGAGACAAAGAAGGTCATTACATAATGGTAAAGGGATCAATTCAACAAGAAGAGCTAACTCTCCTAAATATACTGCACCCAATACAGGAGCACTCAGTTTCATAAAGCAAGTCCTTAGAGACCTACAAAGAGACTTAGACTCCCACACAATAATAATGGGAGACTTTAACTCCCCACTGTCCACATTAGACAGATCAATGAAACAGAAAGTTAACAAGGATATCCAGGAATTGAATGCAGCTCTGCACCAAGTGGACCTAATAGACATCTACAGAACTCTCTACCCCAAATAAACAAATATACATTCTTCTCAGCACCACATCACACTTATTCCAAAGTTGACCACATAGTTGGAAGTAAAGCACTCCTCAACAAATGTAAAAGAACAGAAATTATAACAAACTGTCTCTCAGACCACAGTACAATCAAACTAGAACTCAGGATTAAGAAACTCACTCAAAACCACTCAACTACATGGAAACTGAACAACCTGTTCCTGAATGACTACTGGGTACATAATGAAATGAAGGCGGAAATAAAGATGTTTTTTGAACTAGTGAGAACAAAGACACAACACAACAATCTCTGGGACACATTTAAAGCAGCATGTAGAGGGAAATGTAACACACTAAATGCCCACAAGAGAAAGCAGGAAAGATCTAAAATTGACACCCTAGCATCACTTTTAAAAGAACTAGAGAAGAAAAAGCAAACACATTCAAAAGCTAGCAGAAGGCAAGAAACAACTAACATCAGAGGAGAACTGAAGGAGATAGAGATACAACAAATCAATGTATCCAGGAGCTGGTTTTTTGAAAAGATCAACAAAATTGATAGACCACTAGCAGGACTAATAAAGAAGAAAAGAGAGAAAAATCAAAGAGATGCAATAAAAAATGATAAAGGGGATATCACCACCGATCCCACAGAAATACAAACTACCATCAGAGAATACTATAAACACCTCTACACAAATAAATTAGAATATCTAGAAGAAATAGATAAATTCCTGGACACATACACCCTCCTAAGACTAAACCAGGAAGAAGTTGAATCCCTGAATAGATCAAGAACAGGCTCTGAAATTGAGGCAATAATTAATAGCCTACCAACCAAAAAAAGTCCAGGACCAGTCGGATTCACAGCTGAATTCTACCAGAGGTACAAAGAGGAGCTGGTACCATTCCTTCTGAAACTATTTCAATCAATAGAAAAAGAGGGAATCCTCCCTAACTCATTTTATGAGGCCAACATCATCCTGATACCAAAGTCTGGCAGACACACAACAAAAAAAGAGAATTTAGACCAATATCGATGAACATCAATGCAAAACTCCTCAGTAAAATACTGGCAAACAGAATCCAGCAGCACATCAAAAAGCTTATCCACCACGATCAACTTGGCTTCATCCCTGGGATGCAAGGCTGGTTCAACATATGCAAATCAATAAACAATCCAGCATGTAAAAAGAACCAAAGACAAAAACCACATGATTATCTCAATAGACGCAGAAAAGGTGTTCGACAAAATTCAACAGCACTTCATGCTAAAAACTCTCAATAAACTAGGTATCGATGGGACATACCTCAAAATAATAAGAGCTATTTATGATAAACCCACACCAATATCATAGTGAATGGGCAAAAACTAAAAGCATTCCCTTTGAAAACTGGCACAAGACAGGGATGCCCTCTCTCACCACTCCTATTCAACATAGTATTGGAAGTTCTGGCCAGGGCAATCAGGCAGGAGAAAGAAATAAAGGGTATTCAATTAGGAAAAGAGGAAGTCAAATTGTCCCTGTTTGCAGATGACATGATTGTATGTTTAGAAAACCCCATCGTCTCAGCCCAAAATCTCCTTAAGCTGATAAGCAACTTCAGCAAAGTCTCAGAATACAAAATCAATGTGTAAAAATCACAAGCCTTCCTATACACCAATAACAGACCAACAGAGAGCCAAATCATGAGTGAACTCCCATTCACAATTGCTTCAAGGGAATAAAATACCTAGGAATCCAACTTACAAGGGATGTTGAAGACCTCTTCAAGGAGAACTACAAACCACTGCTCAACAAAATAAAAGAGGACACAAACAAATGGAAGAGCGTTCCATGCTCATGGATAGGAAAAATCAGTATCATGAAAATGGCCATACTGCCCAAGGTAATTTATAGATTCAGTGCCATCCCCATCAAGCTACCAATGACTTTCTTCACAAAATTGGAAAAAACTACTTTAAATCTCATATGGAACCAAAAAAGAGCCCGCATTGCCAAGAGAATCCTAAGCCAAAAGAACAAAGCTGGAGGCATCATGCTACCTGACTTCAAACTATACTACAAGGGTACAGTAAACAAAACAGCATGGTACTGGTACCAAAACAGAGATATAGACCAATGGAACAGAACAGAGCCCTCAAAAATAATACAATGTTCTACAACCATCTGATCTTTGACAAACCGGACAAAAACAAGAAATGGGGAAAGGATTCCCTGTTTAATAAATGGTGCTGGGAAAACTGGCTAGCTGTATATAGAAAGCTGAAACTGGATCCCTCCCTTACACCTTATACAAAAATTAATTCAAGATGGATTAAAGACTTAGATGTTAGACCTAAAACCATAAAAATCCTAGAAGAAAACCTGGGCAATACCATTCAGGCCATAAGCATGGGCAAGGGCTTCATGGCTAAAACACTAAAAGCAATGGCAACAAAAGCCAAAATTGACAAATTGGATCTAATTAAACTAAAGAGTTTCTGCACAGCGAAAGTAACTACCATCAGAGTGAACAAGCAACCTACAGAATGGGAGAAAATTTTTGCAATCTACCCATCTGACAAAGGGATAATATCCAGAATCTACAAAGAACTTAAACAAATTTACAGGAAAAAAATCAAACAACCCCATCAAAAAGTGGGCAAAGGGTATGAACAGACACTTCTCAAAAGATGATATTTATGCAGCCAACAGACACATGAAAAAATGCTCATCATCACTGACCATCAGAGAAATGCAAATCAAAACCACAATGAGATACCATCTCACACCAGTTAGAATGGCAATCATTAAAGTCAGGAAACAACAGGTGCTGGAGAGGATGTGGAGAAATAGGAATACTTTTACACTGTTGGTGGGACTGTAAACTAGTTCAACTATTTTGGAAGACAGGATGGTGATTCCTCAAGGATCTAGAACTAGAAATACCATTTGACCCAGCCATCCCATTACTGAGTATATACCCAAAGGATTATAAATCATGCTGCTATAAAGACACATGCACACGTATGTTTATTGTGGCACTGTTCACAATAGCAAAGACTTGGAACCAAGCCAAATGTCCATCAATGATAGCCTGGATTAAGAAAACTTGGAACATATATGCCATGGAATACTATGCAGCCATAAGAAAGGATGAATTAATGTCCTTTGTAGGGACATGGATGCAGCTGGAAACCATCATTCTCAGCAAACTATCACCAAACACCGCATGTTCTCACGCATGGGTGGGAATTGAGCAATGAGAACACTTGGACACAGGTGGGGAACGTCACACACTGTGGCCTGTCATGGGGTTGGATGGGGAGGGATAGCATTAAGATATACCTAATGTAAATGACAAATTAATGGGTGCAGCACACCAACATGGCACATGTATACATATGTAACAAACCCTGGAACTTAAAGTATAATAATAAAAAAATAATAATAATTTAGAGAAACTGAAAAAAAGTGCTGCAATATACATCCATGTGCATATGTCTTTATAGTAGAATCATTTATATTCTTTTGGGTATATATCCAGTAATGGGATTCTGGGTCAAATGGTATTGCTGGTTCTAGGTCCTTGAGAAATCGTCACACTGTCTTCCACAATGGTTGAACTAATTTACGTTCCCACCAACAGTGAAAAAGTTCCTATTTCTCCACAGCCTCACCAGCATGTATTGTTCGCTGACTTTTTAATAATCATCATTCTAACTGGCAAGAGATGGTATCTTATTTTGGTCTTGATTTGCATTTCTCCAATGATCAATGATGTTGAGCTTTTTTTTTGTATGTTTCTTGGCTGAATAAATCTCTTCTTTTGAAAAGTGTCTGTTGATATTGTTGGCCCACTTTTTGATGGGGTTGTTTCTTGTAAATTTGTTGAAATTCCTTGTAGATTCTGGATATCAGGCCTTTGTCAGATGGATAGAGTGCAAGAATTTTCTCCCATTCTATAGGTTGCCTGTTCACTCTGATGAGAGTTTCTTTTTCTGTGCAGAAGCTCTTTAGTTTAATTAGATCCAATTTGTCAATTTTGGCTTTTGTTGCAATTGCTTTTGGTATTTTTTGTCATGAAAACTTTGCTCCTGCCTATGTCCTGAATGGTATTGCCTAGGTTTTCTCCTAGGGCTTTTATGGTTTGGGGTTTTACATTTAAGTCTTTAATCCATCTTAGTTAATATTTGTACACGGTGTAAGTAAGAGGTCCAGTTTTAGTTTTCTGCATATGGCTAACCACTTTTCTCAGCACTGTTTATTAAATAGGGAACTCTTTTCTCATTACTTTTTTTTTGGATCAGATTTGTCGAAAATCAGATGATTATAGATGTGTGGTGTTACTTCTGAGGTCTCTGTTCTGTTCCATTGATCTATATGTCTGTTTTATGTACCAGTACTCTGCTGTTTTGGTTACTGTAGCCTTGTAGTGTAGTTTCAAGTCAGGTAGCATTATGCTTCCAGCTTTGTTCTTTTTGCTTAGGGATTGTTTTAGCTATATGGGCTCTTTTTTGGTTCTATATGAAATTTAAAGTAGTTTTTTTTTTTTTTTAATTCTGTGAAGAATGTCAATGGTAGTTTGGTGGAAATAGCATTTAATCTATAAATTACTTTGGGAAGTATGGCCATTTTCACAATATTGATTCTGCCTATCCATGAGGATGGAATGTTTTTCCGTTTGTTTGTGCCCTCTCTTATTTCCTTCAGCAGTGGTTTGTAAATCTCCTTAAAGAGGTCCTTCACTTCCCATGTTGGTTGTATTCCTAGGTATTTTATTCTCTTTGTAGCAATTGTGAATGGAATTTCATTCATGATTTGGCTCTCTGCTTGTCTATTGTTGCTGTATAGGAATGCTTGTGATTTTTGCACATTGATTTTGTATCATAAGACTTTGCTGAAGTTGCTTATCAGCTTAGGAGTTTTGGGGCTGAAATGATGGAGTTTTCTAAATATGCAGTCATGTCATCTATAAACAGAGACAATCTGACTTTCTCTCTTCCTATTTGAATACGTTTATTTCTTTCTCTTGCCTGATTGCCCTGGCCAGAACTTCCAATACTATGTTGAATAGGAGTGGTGACAGAGGGCATCCTTGTCTTGTGCCGGTTTTCAAAGGGAATGCTTCCAGCTTTTGCCCATTCAGTATGATATTGGCTCTGGGTTTGATATAAATAGCTCTTATTATTTTGAGATATGTTCCATCAATACCTAGTTTATTGAGAGTTTTTAACATGAAGGGCTATTGAATTTTGTCTAAGGCCTTATCTGCATCTATTGAAATAATCATGTGGTTTTTGACATTGGCTCTGTTTATGTGATGGATTACATTTATTGGTTTGTGTACAGTGAACCGGCCTTGCATCCCAGGGATGAAGCCGACTTGATCGTGGTGGATAAGCTTTTTGATGTGCTGCTGGATTCTATTTGCCAGTATTTTATTGAGAATTTTCACATCATTGTTCATCAGGGGTATTGGCCTGAAGTTTTTTCTTGTTGTTGTGTCTCTTCCCAGTTGTGGTATCAGAATGATGCTGGCCTCATAAAATGAGTTAGGTAGAAGTCCTCCATTTCAATTGTTTGGAATGGTTTCAGAAGGAATAGTACCAACTCCTCTTTGTACCTCTGGTAGAATTTGGCCGTGAATTCATCTGGTCTGGGGCTTTTATTGGTTTGTAGGCTATTAATTACTGCCTCAATTTCAGAACTTGTTATTGGTCTATTCAGAGATTTGACTTCTTCCTGGTTTAGTCTTGGGAGGTTGTATGTGTCCAGGAATTTATCTGTTTCTTACTAGATTTTCCAGTTTATTTGCATAGAGGTGTTTATTGTATTCTCTGATGGCAGTTTGTATCTCTCTGGGGTCATTGGTGATATCCTCTTTATAATTTTCTATTGTATCTATTCGATTCTTCTCTCTTTTCTTCTTTATAAGTCTAGCTAGCCATCTATTTTGTTAATTTTTTCAAAAACCCAGCTTCTGGATTCATTGGTTTTTTTGAAGTGTCTTTATCTTCTTCGGTTCTGCTCTGATCTTAGTTATTTCTTGTCTTCTGCTAGCTTTTGGATTTGTTTGCTCTTGCTTCTCTAGCTCTAATTGTGATGTTAGGGTGTCAATTTGAGATCTTTCTAGCTTTCTGATGTGGGCATTTAGTGCTATAAATTTCCCTCTTAACACTGCTTTAGCTGTGTCCCAAAGATTCTGTTATGTGGTCTCTTTGTTCTCATTGGTTTCAAATAACTTCTTTATTTCTGCCTTAATTTCATTATTTACCCAGGAGTCATTCAGTTGCAAATTGCTCAATTTTTATGTAGTTTTGGGGTTTTGAGTTAATTTCTTAATTCTGAGTTCTAATTTGATTACACTGTGTTCTGAGAGACTGATTATGATTTCCATTCTTTTGCATTAGCTGAGGAGTGTTTTACTTCCAATTATGTGGTCAACTTTAGAATAAGTGCCATGTGGCACTGAGAAGAATATATATTCTGATTATTTGGGCTGGAGAGTTTTGTAGATGTCTACTAGGTCCACTTGATACAGAGCTGAGTTCAAGTCCTGAATATTTTTGTTAATTTTCTGTCTCGGTGATCTAATATTGACAGTGGGGTGTTAAAGTCTCTCACTATTATTGGGTGGGAGTCTAAGTCTCTTTGTAGTCTTTAAGAACTTGTTTTCTGAATCTGGTTGCTCCCATATTGGATGCACATATATGTAGGATAGTAAGCTCTTCTTGTGGAATTGATCCCTTTACCATTATGTAATGCCCTTCTTTGTCTTTTTTATTTTTGTTGGTTGAAAGTCTGTTTTGTCAGAGACTAGGTTTGCAACCCCTGCTTTTTTTTTTTTTTTTTTTCGCTTTCCATTTGCTTGGTAAATTTTCCTCCATCCCTTTATTTTGAGCCTATGTGTGTCTTTTTACATGAGATGGGTCTCCTGAATACAGCACACCAATGGGTCATGACTATCCAATTTGCCAGTCTGTGTCTTAACTGGGTCATTTTGCCTATTTACATTTAAGGTTGATATTGTTATATGTGAATTTGATGCTATCATCTTGATGCTGTCTGGTTATTTTGCACACTAGCTTATACAGTTTCTTCATAGTGTCATTGGTCTTCATATATATATATGTATATATGTGTATATATATTTATGTGTATATGTATATATACATATATATTTTTTCTTTTTTTTCCCAGTGGCTGGTACCGGTTTTTCCTTTCCATATTTAGTGCTTCCTATAGGAGCTCTTGCAAGACAGGCCTGGTGGTGACAAAATCCGTCAGCATTTGCTTGTCTAGATTGGATTTTATTTCTCCTTCATTTATGAAGCTTAGTTTGGCTGGATATGAGATTCTGGGTTAAAAATTTATTTCTTTAGCAATGTTGAATATTCGCCCCTACTCTCTTCTGGCTTGTAGAGTTTCTACAGAGAGATCCGCTGTTAGTCTGATGGGCTTCCGTTTGTGGATAACCCAACCTTTCTCTTTGCCCTTAACATTATTTCCTTCATTTTGACCTTGGAGAATATGATGATTATGTGTCTTGGGGTTGATCTTCTCAAGTAATGTCTTAGTGGTGTTCTCTGTATTTCCTGAATTTGAGTGTTGGCCTGTCTCACTAGGTTGGGGAAGTTCTCCTGGATAATATCCTGAAATGTGTTTTCCAATTTGGTTCCATTCTCCCCATCTCTTTCAGGTACTCAAGTCAATCATAGGTTTGGTCTTTTTACATAGTCCCATATTTCTTAGAGGTTTTGTTCATTCCTTTTTATTCTTTTTTATCTAATATTGTCTTTATGCCTTATTTCAGCAAGATGGTCTTCAAATTATGATATCCTTTCTTCTGCTTGGTCCATTCAGTTATCAATACTTGTGTATGCTTCATGTGTTTCTAGTGTTGTGTTTTTCAGCTCCATCAGGTCATTTATGTTCCTCTCTAAGCCCATTATTCTAGTTAGCTCCTGTAACCTTTTGTCAAGGTTCTTAGCTTCTTTGCATTGGGTTAGAACATGCTCCTTTAGCTCAGTGGAGTTTGTTATTACGCACTGTCTGAAGCCTACTTCTGTCAGCTTGTCCATCTCATCCTCTGTCCAGTTCTGTGCCCTTGTTGGAGAGGTGTTGTGATCATTTGGAGAAGTGGCACTCTGGCCTTTTGGGTTTTCAGTGTTTTTTTGTTGATTCTTTCTCATCTTCATGAGTTTGTCTAGTTTCAATCTTTGAGGCTGCTGACCCTTGGATGGGGTTTTTGTGGGGACTTTTTTTTCATTGATGCTGTTGTTGCTTTCTGTTTGTTTGCTTTTCTTTCAGTGGTCAGGTCCCTCTTCTGTAGAGCTTCCATGGTTTGCTGAGGGTTCCCTTCAGGCCCTATTCATATGATTTGTTCCCACTCTTGGAAATGTCAGTCAGGGAGGCTGGAGAAAGGGCAAAGATGGGTGTCTGCTCCTTCCTCTGGGATCTCTGACCTTGAGAGGCACTGACCGGATGCCAGTAGGAATGCTTCTGTATAGGGTGTCTGACAGTCCTCGTTGAAGTGTCTCACTCAGTGGTTGGCATGGGGAGCAGGACCCATTTAACAAAGTACTTTGTCCCTTGGTGGAGGGGGTGAGCTTTCACTGTCGGGGAGCCACTTGTCTGGGCTGCCCAGATTCCTCAGAACTATCAGGAGGAAAGACAGTCTGCTGGTCTGTGGAGACTGTGGCCCCCTCCCTGCCTAGGGGCTCAGGCCCAGGGAGATCTGAGTTGGGTCCCTGAGCCCCTAGCTGGAGTTGTTGGAGTTCCTGCAGGGAAACCCCACCCAGTGAGGAGGGATGGATCAGGATGAGGCCCGAAGAGGCACTCTGGCTGCAGTTTGCCACAGCTGGTGTGTTAGGCTGTGGGGAATACCTCTTGGGACCAAGCCATTCAGCTTCCTTGGCTCCAGCAGGGGAAAAGCATGGCCTGGAGCTATAGAGATGGCTGCTGCCCTTCCCCCATCCTGGGAACTTAGTGTGTTAGGCAACTTTAAGTTCCAGTGTTGGCTGCCACCCCTCTTTCAAGGAGGTCAAATGGCTTAGACAGCAGGTAGCCGCAGCTGTGGTGCTGGCTGCCCCTCGGGAGCTCAACAGGCTTAAGCAGATTCTAGCTGAGTGGTTGATGAGAATCAGCGCAGCTCCATGGTTGGGAACCCTAGGCCCTGGTGACATGGGCTCATGAGTGGGATCTTCCAATCCATAGGTTGCACATTTCCGTGGAAAAAGCACGGTTTCCCAGGCTGAAGAGCACACTAACTGCCTCCCTTGGATGGGGAGTGAGGGCTCTCCTGCCCCGTGTGGCTTTCAGGTGGGCCACCACACCACACGGCTCTTCCTTCTTCTCCATGGGTCACACCAGCCACCTAGTCAGTTCTGATGACAGAACCTGGATACCTTAGTTGCTGGTGCAGGATTTGCACGCTGTTATGGTTCTTTTTTTTGAGACGGAGTCTCACTCTGTTGCCCAGGCTGGAGTGTAGTGGCATGATCTCTGCTTACTGCAAGCTGCACCTCCCAGGTTCACGCCATTCTCCTGCCTCAGCCTCCCGAGTAGCTGGGACTACAGGCGCCTGTCACCATGATCAGCTAATTTTTTGTGTTTTTAGTAGAGAACGGGGTATGGTTCTTTTTGATGGGAGCCTCTGATCACTGCTGCTTCTAGTCAGTCATTTTGGCACCCCCGGCACCCGGGTCTTCCTGGACAACTTTTAAGTTAAATATTATTTCCCTTTTTGTCACACATTGAGGACCCATGACTGAAATATAACTCTTTTAAACCTCACATCATAGTCTAATCACCTGTAGGAGACTCTGAACTCATAGACAACACAATCCAGAAGCTTTTTCTAGTAAGGGTAATGATCCAGTAAACCAATTCTTTGTGCAGAATGCATTATTCATGAACCTATCCATCAGTAGGTTTTCAGAGACTTGATACACACATCAAACATCTCTATCAGTCAGAAATATTTTCCCTATTGCTATGAACATAAGCCATTTTATCCCAAATGTTATGACATATCTTTGTGCACAAAAATTGGTTACACCTATTTCATAAGCCTGAATTTTAATTAAAAATGGGACCTCTTTGCTATTACTAACAAATCTTCATAATATTCCACTGTGGCTTTTGACAGGAGTCATGGGAATTGTTCGCTTTTATCTGTTTCATTAGTATTGCACTATCAACCTGTCAAACTGCATTTGGAGCTCCATTTTGGGAAACTCTACATGCATAGTTTCATTGGACATAGGCATGCAGCTTGATTGACTCATAGGTTACAGAGAGTGAAATCTTAGGAAATCCAAAATCTAGCACAATGGAGCAAAATTTGAATCAAGAGCAAATTGCATTGTCCATTATCAGTCCAAAGAGGACATGCAAAGAGAGAGAGATGTTAGTTATAACACAGATTTAAAAATTTTATAATGATGGTAATATTAATTGTAATAATTGTAGCTTACTGAGTGTTTTTTTGTGAGAGGGATTTATACACATAATTCCGTTAAACTTTGAATGATATTCATAAATACAGTGTCTAATGTTATTTTGAAGGCTTGTTTCTGATCTGAATTCCAAGAACTTTTCGTGTATTATCTAATTAATACTCTGAAAAGTCCTATGACTATACCTATAGATACAGTCATTATCTGTATTTTATAGTTAAGTGACTAACGGTAGCAATCACAGCCTGGAGAGTCTCCTCACCCACCATCGATGGCCTTTTAATATGGTTTATTTACTATTCACCTTTCCTTACCATTTACTAATTCTTGTTTATTCTCTTGTAAATTCCAATCCCTGGTTTTAAAATACATCATTGTCACATAGGACATGATAAGAGAAAGTTGCATCATTGTTATTCCTTGTTGCATATGCACATCTTCTCTAATAAGCCACATCTGAAGGTGTCTGCTCCAGTAGTACATTGTCCATGGTTTCAACAATGCCACACAGTCATAAATACACCACCTAAAGCATAAGAGATGTGAAGTGAGAAAAGAGAAAAAAAGGAAAATAAAGGGGAGGAAGCAAGAGAAAAAAGGAAAATAAATGAAAAATATATTAAAAACCATAGATTTGAAAAAAAGATATTTTATCTCATTTTTGCAATTAAATGCAGATCTTCCATTACAAAGCAAGGATTTCATTCTAAGTATGTGAATGGATTTGTATTTTTAAAAAAATCTTCCTCTTGTTATCCTCAGGATGAAGGAAAAGAAATAGGACAGGATCTTTTGATATTTACCTCTTAGAAAAGCACATGCTCCCTTCCTAAGGATGATTGATTTTAGTTTCATCACACATCAAGGCTTGTCTCATGCTTGCCGATATTCTCTTCAGAATAGTTATGCGAAAAAGCATTGCGTTTTCCACAGACTTTGTCCACAGAACTCTGACCCCGTGCAGTTCCTACATCCAGATACCAAAGCTTATTTCCAACTGGACCTTGGCCATCACCCTTTCCAAGTGCTCTTCTTTGTCTCACATGGAGTCATTTTTTTGGGGGATGGCATTAGGTAAGGAAGGCTAAGACAAGTTCCTAAGCCACTGCTATGGTGGCACTGGCTTTCTGGAACAATTGGACTTGGATTGAGTCACAAGGTCACAATGCAACAAGTTACTATGTGCTCTTGGGATTTTAGGATGTGTACATTGTGAGTGTCTATCTGCCTCCTGCGTCATTGCCAAGACTGGGACTAGCCTCAGGAGGTCACCTATGGAAGGCATTCTGCTATAAATGGGTGTATGAATGACTTGCAGTGTGCACAGTGTAGTACAGGTTATGGAGATAATGATTTCATCCCTTCATTCATTCACTCCTTCCATCACGTTACAGAGATTTCCTGAGTGATTCCACTGGGCCAGCCAAGAATGTAGTCACTCTAGTCGTTCATCATCAAATAAGAAAATTGGATACAGAACTGATCATTATAATTTATTGTAGGACATAAAAATAGATGGTACAATTGCTAAGCCTATTGGAAAAATAGAGGTTAATACTGAATACCTATTATCTACTAAATACTTTTGGGCCCATTAGGATTTGGTATTTCATCTGATCTTCACAGTATGTGTATATGGTCAGTGTTGTTGTATTAGTTTTACTGATGAAGAAATAGGCTGAGAATGGCAAGGTAATTTGATCAAAATCTGACAGTTATAAGTAGGAGAGCTACAGTGCAAACCCAAGTTGGCCACCAGAGGCCCAAGATCTTTCCAAAACTGAATCTGACTTTTGTGGCGGTGCATTTCTGAGTTTTTCTTTCAGTCTTCTTGTAGACTCCCTTGAGAATCAACTGTTGTCACTTAACATGGCATTCTCTTTTAAGTGTCTTGAAACAAATACAGTTGGCAAGCTTTGTAAGGCCATGGGACAAAATAATTAAATACAATAAATTAAATACAATATCCGAAATAAATATATAGTAGATGGACCTAAGAACTGATTGGAGATGACAAACAAAAGTGTCTGCAGTGAGAATGAGACATAGACTGGGAGAATCAGAGAAAGAGAGAGAGAAAATATGGATGAGAATATACATTGAAAAAAATTAACACTTTGAGTCTTTCAGGGGCATGGGAGACAATAGCCAAAGGTCAATTAGCATTGACAGGATCTATGTACAGATGTAGGTGTGTCCCCAGCATTTCACATCTGCTAATTAGAATGACTTCGTGGATACAAAGACTAACTCTGCAAAAACAAATGCCTCCCTGTTCCCTTCTCCTGCCCTGGCTTTTGCTTATTTTTTGTATGCCCACCTGGATTGCTGCACAACTTCCTAATTGGCTTCTTGCCTCTAATCTTTCCCCCTCTAATCCCTCTCTTGCATTGTAGCTATAAAAGTCTTTCTGAAACACAGTTATGAGTCTGTCACTTGTGATAGCTCTTCAGTTTTCATTATAATAAAGTCTGAATTCTTTAGAGTGATGTTTATTTATACAGCCATTATTTACAGAGTGCTTACTATGTTTAAGGTACTGTTCTGAGTGAGAAAGTAGCAGTGAGTAAAACAACCTCTTCTGCACCCTCCTGCACTCCACCAAGACTCCTGTACCCTTCTCAAGCTTACATTCTAACAGGAGGAGACAGATAATACATAGCAAATAAATAAATTCCACTTTATGGTATAAGTTATTAAGGCAAATAGAGGAGGAAGCTTGTGAGTTCAGATGGGAAGGTTGTAGTTTTAAACAGTGTGGTCAGAGTAGACCTCACTGATGTGACAGTTGAACAAAGAATGATGAAAGGAAAGAATTTAGCTATTTTGAAACCTAGGGGAAGAATATACCAGGTCAAGGGAACAACCAGTGTAAAGATTCTGAGAGGGTTGCTTGCATGGGGTGTTATGGGAATAGCAAGAAGGTCACAATGGGTAGGGCAGAGTGAACCAAAATGAGAGTTGCAGGGAACACATTCAGAGAGGTGATAGGGTCTACATTATTGGCCACAGTAATAGTTTTTACCCTGAGTGAAATGCAAACCATTGGAGAATAATGAGCGGAGGAGTGATGTGATATGACAGGTTTTCAAAGAATCATTCTTACTGCTGCCTACTGTGTTGATTGTTAACTGTGGAGTGGAAGCAGAGGGAGAGAAGCATAGAAGTCAGAAAGAGGGTATTGTAGTAAGCCAGCTGAGTGAGGAGGATGATGGCATGGAGCTGGTAAAGAATGGTTAGATTTTGGATATATTTTGAAGGTAGAGCCACCTTCAAACCTTGACCTTGACCTTCACACCCTGATGGATTAAGTGTGAAGTGTGCAAAAAAGAGAGAGACCAAGGCTTGAGGATGGTAGCATTGCTATCAATGGGTGAAGGTGGGTTCAATGTTATGGAGTCAGAGGGAGGAAGGAGTCAAGAATTACTATGTTTTCTGATGGTAGTAACTGTTTCCCCTACCCCTACCCCTTCCCCTACCCCTTCCCCTTCCCCTACCCCTTCCCCTACCCCTTCCCCTTCCCTTTCCTTCCTTCTTCCACTCCTAGCACTGTTGGGCAAACCACCTATGGCACTGTTCTTATCCTGGTCTATGTAAAGTGTATTTTTTGTACACAGCATATAGTTGAGTCTTGCTTTTCAGTTTTGTGATCTCTGAATTTTACTTGGATTGTTTAGATACTTTACATAAGGATAAATACGATTTGATTTAGATCTTTCATTTTGTTACTTGTTTTCTGTCATCACTTCTGTCTTTCCTTCCTGAGTTCTTTTGGATTAAATGACTATTTTTCAATTTTAAGAATTCAAATTTTAAGTTATCTATTGGTGTCTTGGGTTTTTACACATCTTTTTGCTTTATTTTTTAATGGTTGCTTTAGTAATTATAATAAATATCCTAAACTTTTCAGCCTACTTTGAATGCATATTGTGATACTTCATGAAAGGTATAAATACTCTTCAACTGTATAGTTCTACTTACCACTCCTATCCCAGCTCTATAGGCTGAGGTTTTGTGTGTGATATCTACATATGCTATAAACCCAACAATGAAATAGTTGGGTTGATATGAATAGTTGTCATATTGTTTGCTTTAAACAATGTATTAGTCTACTCTGGCTACCACAGTAGTCTACTGACTACCATAACAAAATACCACAGGCTGGGTGGCTTAAACAACAGACATTTATTTCCTTACAATTTTGGAGGCTAAAAGTCTGTGATCAAGGTACTGACAAATGCAGTTTCTGGTGAGGGCTCCCTTCGTACCTTGTAGATGGCTGCCTTCTGTGACCTCACATGGCCTTTTCTCAGTATGTGTATATGAAGAGAAAATGATTATATTCCTTCCTTTTCTTATAAGAATACCAGTTATATCAGACTAAGGCCCCACTGTTACGACCTATTTAAGCTTAATCACCACCATAAAAGCCCTATCTCTAAATACAGTCACATTGGGGGCTGAGGCTTCAATATATGAATTTGAGGTGAACACAGTTTAGTCCATGTCAAAGAGACATAAATGTTTTAAAGAAATTCTGAGAAATAAAACATAATCTCTTTGCTATTCCTTTCTTTCTGAAAATTTAAGTTTCCGGGTGATATCTTTTCCCAAGCCTAAAGAACTTGTCTTAGCATGTCTTACAGTGCAGGTCAACTGGCAAAAGGCATTCTCTTCATTTTTTTCAATGCATTTATTTTATATGCTCCCTTGAAAGATATTTTTGCTCAATATAGAATTCTTGGTTTACTGGGGTTTTTTTTTCCATCAACACTTAAAAATGTCAGTATTTTGTATTCTGACATTATAAGAGGTGAACCATTATTTTTGTCATTCTTCCCCTTTGTATACTATGTCATTTTTTTCCTCTGGCTGCTTTCAAATTTTCTCTTAATCTTTGGCTTTCATTATGGTATGGCGTGGTCTTCTTTGGATTCATCTTTCTTCAATTTGTAAGTTGATTCCTTTCACCAAGTTTGAGAAATTTTTAGCATTTAAATTTTTTTGTTTGTTTCTTCTCCTCACTCTCTTCCCTCTTACTGTGACTCCAGTTCCACATATATGGTACCTTTGGCTATTGTCTCCCGTGCACCTGAGAGACTCGGGGTGTTAATTTTTTCAATGTATATTCTTTCTCTCCTTTCTCTCTAAGTCTCCCAGTCTAAGTCTCCTTCTCACTGCAGACATTTTTGTTTGTCATCTCCAATCAGCTCTTAGGCCCATCTACTATATATTTATTTCAGATATTGTATTTAATCAATACTATTACATTTCCATTTTTAATAGTTTCTTTCTTTGCTATTTCCTCTCTGTTTAATAACTATGAGAATATTTTCTTTTACATCTTTAAGCATTGTTAAATTACCTACTTTAAAATTCTTATCCTCTAACACCTGTGTCACCTCAGATTTAGTGTTCACTAAGTGGCTTTTCTCTTAAGTATGGATTACATTTTCCTATTCCTCAATATGTACAATGATTTGGGGTCATAATTTGGACATTGTGATTCATATATTCTAGACACATTGTATTATTTCTATTTCTTTTTTGAGTATTGATTTTTTGGTTTAGCAGGCAGTTTATTTGGCTGAACTCAAACTTCAAGTTTCATTACTCTCCTGTGATGAACATGTCCTAAAATCTCTGTTGCATTATTTTACCCTTAGTTGGACTACTTATGGTGTTTCCATGCACATGTACTTGGGTGATTATCCAGAAATTAGGGTAGCATTTATAGGCACAGTGTTGCATTCCCTTTCTATGGCTCTCTCTTTCTGATATCCCCTCCACGACTTACTTTGTAGCTACTATGCTTGCCTTGAACTCTAACCTCTCATTTCTTAATCAGAAAGACTGTGTATTTCTGTCTAAGTATTAGTTACCTTGCATGGCACTGACTGGGGTCCACCCATGGGCAAAAATGTATAAAATCAGGAAATGTACAAGGTACTGTTTTTTCCTTCCTTGTGTCTATTCCTTTCCAGTTTCTACCTGGTTTTGGCCACTTTCCAGTGTCTTCAGAGAACTATTTCCTGTATTTTGGTCAGCGTTTTTAATTGTTACAAAATATGGCTCATTCATTCATTTATTACAGATGTCAGGCATTGCTCTGATTCTGAGGAGTGGAAAATAATGATGCTTTTGCTTTGAAAGAGCTCAGAGTATAGGGTAGGAGACAGACATATAACCAAGGATTGTAAAACAACTTGATAGATGCTACAGTAGAGCAAGGATAGAAAATATTTGTGCCTTATATTCCCATTGACAGCCTGTGATCTTTGTCTGCATTTCCTGTTCTCCATGCCCAGTCATCTCCCTGTCCTTCATACATTACCACATTTTTCTTAACTTTTAATCATTTTTCTCTCCAAATCAGAATAATTTTTATGACCTTTAATAAGAGTATAAACGCTTATGACATTCAAGACACACTGTCTGCGTTTTCCTTCTTTGTTCATCCATATTTTCACCAGTTTACTAATTCTGTAATTTAACATACAGTAATCCTATGACCAATGTATGCCCAGCACAAATAGATACAAATGCAAAGTGTGGTAAGTGCCACCAAGGAGAAGTACATGGTGCTATCTATGCTTTTCCTGTGGTTCACTCATCCCACATTTATTCCACAAACCTTTATTGACCACCCATGATGTCCAAGCATGAGGCTAAACCAGTCCCTTACCATTCAAATCATATATGTCTTTCCATCTTCATGTCTCTACTAACCAGCCTCCTTTCGGTCGTGCCTTGCCTCTAGCCCTTTACTCCTCCAAACTCTACCTATTTTTGGCCTTTCAGCTGAGGCTTCGCCTACTCCAACCATATAATAATTGCCAAATGATTGATCTCTCACTTTATGCTACTATGCATCATAACTATTTCTTATTTTTCAGTGTATCTCCAGAACGTAGGTGCACAGTTCCTGGCAGCACATTAGGCATTTAGTAAATACTAAATAACTGCATTCATGCTTACACCACACATGCTAGGTTCTAGCTTACTCCTGGAAGCTCATGTAAATCTCTCTTCTCTGAACTCCTAAAGCACTTCCCATAAAAATCAGCATCAAATCAAGTAATGCCTTTAGTTATCCATTACTGTTCCCAGTGAGTTTATCTTGGTGCTCGCAATGGATTGCAAACTCAGGGGATCCAGAGTGTGATGAGGATATGCTTCATCACAGTAATGCAGAGTTGAACCCGAAGGAGATAAATATTCAATAATTGCGTGTTTGTTTTTTCTTTTTCATTGAAATGACCCGTGTCTTTTATATCATTTTGAAACATTTCCACAAAAACTGCACCAGTGATATTCAACAACTTATACCTGGAAGTTCAGTAGACAATATGACATGGTGATTAGGAACAAGGTCTTAAAATATAGAGACCTCAGTTTGAGACCTCTGTGATGTTGGGCAAGATATTAAATCTCTTTGATCTCAGTTTCCTCATCTCCATAATGAAGAATAGTATCTTCCTCATAGGAGTGCTGTAAGGAATAAATGAAGTAGAGTAATGTGTGTACAGTGCTTAAGTTAGTACTGATGTATGGGAAATGGGTCAGTATATTTCACATGATATCATTTATACTACTGTTGGCACTATAGTAGTGTATTAGTCTGCTTTCATGCTGCTGATAAAGACATACCTGAGACTGGGTAATTTATGCAGAAAAGAGGTTTAATGGACTCATAGTTCCACGTGGCCGGGGAGGCCTCACAATCATGGCAGAAGGTGAAAGGCACGTCTTACATGGCGGCAGACAAGAGAGAATGAGAGCCAAGTGAAAGAGGAAACCCCTTATAAAGCCATCAGATCTCATGAGACTTACTCACTACCACAAGAACAGTATGGGGGAAACTGCCCCCATGATTCAGTTGTCTCCCACTGGGTCCCTCCCACAACATGTGAGATTTATGGGAGCTACAATTCAAGATGAGATTTTGGTAGGGACATAGACAAACCATATCAAGTAGACCCACTTAGCTTCCTAGAAATCCTGTTTAAAAGGAGGCCATGGAGGTTCAAAACAGTTTAGTGACTTGCACAAAGTCACTCAGCTAGTGAGATTCAGAGCCAGAACCCAACCCTGGCCTCTGTGGCTCCTGAACAAATTATCTTGTTCTTTACACAGCCCTAGCTCTCAGGAAACATGCTCAGAGAGCCTATCCCTGTGCAGCCAAAAGAGCAAGTCTTTTCCTAGTTGGAATGAAAATAAATCTATCAGAATGGTTGTTTTAGCATCCTAGAAACTCAAGTAAACATTCAGAAAATACATAGATGAGGTTCAGGAACTCAAGCACAGTGTTGCTTGGGTGTGTTATGGCAAGCAGAGTAACTGCATGGAGAAACATTTCTGTCCCTGATACGTATTTTGTGCTATTTTGTTTACAGCCACCAAGTGGATTAAGGAATAAGATCCTAGACCTGGGATTTCAAATGAGAGGATGATTGTCTGCAGAGCTCAGACATTTCTGTCGTTGGAGAGCTGTGTTTCCCATGTGACGATTGTTCAGTCAGGAGAGTTTCTCCTGACAGCTCTGGGGCATCTCATTTTTTTTTAACTGAGGGTTTCAAAAAAAAATTTTTTTAATGAGGGTTTTTTCAAAAACCCTCGTCATAGTCTCTTTCATTCAGCTTCTCCATTAGTAAGACATAGTGAGTAATTCGAAGTTTGACATTGCCCAGGGGTGACAGCCTGGATCAAGAAGGGGAAATGATGTGATCCAGAAAAGATTAGTGCTTTTAACACTCAGACCCCCCACCATTTGACATAAGTTACCCTTTCTTCCTTACTACTCATTCTTGGACCTGATGCTAACTTACTGCTACCAGTTTAGCCTTGGGAATTTCATTTCCTTTTGCTCTTCTCTCTAAACTTCTTTGTTTTATGTATTTAAGAGGCTAGCACTAGGTTAATCAAAGCTAAATTTCTTTTAGTTGAGGCACTCTTGCTACATTGGCATTTTAATGTTCTTGGATCCCGTATGGACAAAGAGTTGAAAGAAACATACTCATTTTAATATAAATTTTTCTATCTTCTACATAAATTAGAGAAGCTATAAAATTGACCCATATCTCTTATTTTTCAGATAGACCACATGGTAGAAGGCCATGCTGCTTTTCCAGAACTACAAGTAAAGGCCACAGCCAGGTAACTGCTGTCTCTGTTCCATCTAAAGTTTTCCTTGTGTGACTGCATTGAGAGCATTTATGTTGGGCAGTTGGGTGATTTTCAGGTCCTACGGACAATGAAAATGCCTTTAGTGCTTGAAAGATAGTCATCTGGATGATCCAGAAGGTCCATGTATTAATTCTTTAAATGATGTAAGAGAACTTAGAGAACCTAGAGATTCCCCAAGGATATACCCAGGGACTGTGGATAAGAAACTCTGATGTACAAGGAGGACCATGGATTCTGGAGTCAAAACTTCTTAGTTTCACATCCCAGCCTTACTCCTTAATAGATATAGGACCTTAAGCTAGTTACTTAACCTCTTTATGCCTGTCTCTTCATCTGTAAAACTGAAGATAATAACTGATACGGAGTGATTTCTAGAATATTTTGAAGCAAGCCAAGTGCAAAAAAGTATTTACAATATACTCCCTTTCATGTGAAAAGAAAGACATAAGAAAATAAATGTGTATCTATTCATTTTTGCAAAAGACATACAGGAAGTGGCTAGGCGCGGTGACTCACTCCTGTAATCCTAGCACCTTGGGAGGCCGAGGCAGGCAGATCATGAGGTCAGAGTTCCAGACCAGCCTGGCCAACATGGTGAAACCCCATCTCTACTAAAAATACAATAGTTAGCTGGACGTGGTGGTATGTGGCTATAATCCAGCGGCTCGGGAGGTTGAGGCAGGAGAATTGCTCAAACCCAGGAGTTGGAGGTTGCAGTGAGCAGAGATTGCGCCATTGCACTCCAGCCTGGGCAATAAGTGAGACTCTATCTCAAAAAAAAAAAAAAAAAAAAAAAAAAACCGGAAGTTTAAACCAGAAAATAATAAGATTAGTTACCTACAGGGGGTAGATAGGAATAGGGTAGAAAGAATGTGGGAATGGGACCATGGTAGTAGGAAGAAATGACACTTCTCTGAGTATACCTTTTTATATAACTATAACTCTTAGAATCATTGTGATGCCTCATGTCCCTGATACCCCGATAAATAGATGATAGATAGATAGCCAGGATATGTGTGTATGCTGGCGTGGGCAAAATGAAATGCACACAGTAAAAACTGAAACTCCTGTATTACAAACGGGGTTGGGAAAAGAAAAGAACAGAACCTAAGTAACTTTGGGAAATAATATTTTAACTATATGCCATATGGCTAAAGAAAAAAATAACCGTCCATAAATATTATATTCTAATTGGTAAATTTGTTTTTCATAGGTATATATGTTAGCTATAGTGACAACTCTTTATGTGTATGCTACAGTTGAGCGAAGAAATCAATATATTGTGGATAATGAGAGCCAGGTTCCTCACAAATGGGAAAAGGAAAAGGTTAGAATGAACCTTACGGTTTCAGTATCAACTTACGATTTTATAAATATATATATACACACACACACACACACACATATATATATACACACACACACACAGCTGGATATAAATATAAGTAAATATAGATACGTATATTCATGCGTGAATATACATGCATATGCTCCCTAGCTCTGTCTGCTGAGATGGCCTGGAAGCAATGGCCCAATAGTAGCAATGTGTGTACCTAGCTCACAGGTACTGGATTCTAAGTACCATTCTCCCTCCCATTTCTCCAATGAAAATAATCAGGACTTCTTAGAAAGATGGCTGAGTCTGTGCTGGGGCAGTAAAATTATGGTGCCAGAAAGAAAGAAGTTACTCAACAAGGGATTGTTAAAGTACATTGGAACCAGCTTTAAGAATCTCTCAGTGGCCTATTTAGGATAAAATAAACAGTAATAGCATAAAATAATTCCATAAGTAAATAACTCCATAAGTAAATTACTGAAGAAGGAAATAAACGAGGAAGAAATGACAGGTCTTCCTCTTCACTGTCAGGACAGTAGCCTTACAATTAATAAATGTAGAAGAAATCATGGAAATAGAAAATCATCATTAGGTAAACACTACACCGATAAATGTTGTAGGCAAGAATTATAAATGGATGCTAAAATTAGTGAGTAAAAGTGGGAAGCAGGATATTTTCATAAACCCAGAGGATTTCAGCACAAGATACTAATTAAGATGAAGAGGAAAATAATAACTTTCCAGTAGTATCTAAGTATGGCAGACACCACCTTACCCAAGTGACGAAAGTTAACAACACCAGCAATAACATGTTGTGATGTCACGTATCTCCTTTTGTGATGCACCAATAAGGATACAACATCATTTCTGCCATGTTCTTGCCCAAAATGATTAAACTCAGTGTAAACATGGGAAGCATCAGGCAAACCTCGATTGACATCCCACAAAGCTATTAGCCAGTTTGCTCCAAAGGAAAATTAAGAAACCTAAATACTGAAGAACTGTCCTAGATTGGAGGAGACTTAGGGAGGTACCACAGCTATAAGCAATATATAATCATGGATTCAACTCTGGACCAGAAAAAGGACATTGGTGGAGGAAAACTGCTGAAATTCAAATAGAGATTAATAGTATTGTTATTTATGGTAATTTCTTAGGTGATGAGTAAAAGCGAACTCTGTCTACCATTTTTGTAACTTGTGTAAATCTGAAATTATTTTGAAATAAAAACTTTAAAAAAATAATAAATGAATGAATTTTCATGCTGATAATGCTTAGTTGTCAGGCAGTTTAAGTAAAGTAAGATACTTTTTATAGAATTATCAGAGAAACCCAGGTAGCTAGCACAGGACAAAAGAGAGATAGTCTAAGGTGGCCGCTAATAGACTCTGAAGCCAAATTGCCTTTGCCTCAGCTTTGCCCCTTATTCACTTTGTGTGTCTGGGCTATTTACTTAACCTCTGTGCCTTAGTACCTCACTGTAAAGGGAATAATAGTAAACATTTCATGAAGTTGTTGAGAAAATTAAATGAATTAGAATAGTGAGTGACACAGAGTGATGATTAAGAGTCAAGCTGTAATAGGTGTTCAACTAAAAAATGGTAATGATAAAAGTAATTGTTGGGGAACATCACACACCGGGGCCTGTCGTGGGGTGAGGGAATGGGAGAGGGATAGCATTAGGAGAAATACCTAATGTAAATGATGAGTTAATGGGTGCAGCACACCAACATGGCACATGTATATATATGTAACAAACCTGCACGTTGTGCACATGTCCCCTAGAACTTAAAGTATAATAAAAAATGAATAAATAAATGATGGTTGTAGTTAGTATATTAGACATTTCCATTCCACTAAGTGACTTACATTCTGATAGGATCAGCACACCTACACAGAGCAGAATAAATGCATACTGTACTAAAATATAAGTAGTGCGTTATCAGGGTGTGTAGAAAAGGAGGACTGATCTTGACAAGGAGTTTGAGAAAAGCTTCATAGGCATTCCCTTTTAGGAGTCTTTAGTTACATTGCCCTTGCAATTAATCATTAATTACAATTACCGTTGAGAGGGATTATGTCACATAACCCTATCAACTAGCATATTAGTTGGCATAGAGACCATATAACCTAGAAAAGGGATTCCTAATTTCAGATCATCAATGAACCTCTTGAAATTATGTATTGTTTTGCTGATTACATAATTCTGCGTGTATTTCTGTGAAGGGGGCCCTAACAGTCAATATTTTCTTAAAGGGATTAAGCATTTATAAACCACTAAGCCAAAGAAAATAACACTAGATTTATAGTTTGGAGACCTGGATTCAAATCTCAGCTCCAACGTGTATCATTGTGTGAAACCCATTTTCCTCATTGTAACATAGGATAGTAATGGAGAATCAGCCGGAGACACCTCTCAGGATTTATTTTGAGTTTAGAAGAGGTAATATATTTGACGGGGCTTTGTAAACTGAATTATGACAATGATGATGACCACTACTACTCTATTAGTCCATTCTTGCACTGCTGTGAAGAAATACCTTAGACTAGGTAATTTATAAAGGAAAGCGGTTTAATTGACTCAGTTCTTTGGGCTGGGGAGGCATCAGGAAACTTATAATCATGGTGGAAAGGGAAACAAACACATCCTTCTTCACATGGCAGCAAAAGAGAGAAGTGCTGAGCAAAAGGAGGAAAAGCCCCTTATGAAACCATCAGATCTCGTGAGAAGTCACTATCACAAGAACAGCATGAGGGTAACCACCCCCATAATTCAGTTGCCTCCCACCAGGTACCTCCCATAACACATGGGGATTATGGGAACTACAATTCAAGATGAGATTTCGTGGGGACACAGCGAAACCATGTCAACTACTATTATTACTACTAATGATTGTAAGAGGAGGAAGTTTTGGTGGTGGCTGATCTGGGTTCAAGCTGCAGACGTCAGTCATTCATACCCTGCCTGCCTTCTTATGGAAAGCATGGAGGAATAGCAAGGACAGGGACTGGGAATTAGAGGCCTTGGGTTCTTGTACCTGTTCTACCCTGAATGTCTCAATGACTACTAGATTCTTCATCTGTAAATTACAATTCTACTACCCTACTTCCTTCATTTTACAGTCATTAATAGGATGAAAGCAGGTCACTGGAATGTCTATATGTGAACATTTTAGTGTGTAACACAAACTTAGTGAATATTTGGTTTTGCAATGACATACTCAAAACTTCCAGAACTTTCTTCTATAGATGAACTTCATTTGAGTAGCTTCTATTGCAAATCATAATAAAAAGAAGGAAGAATTTATGGATTAGCATGCAGACTCAGAGAAACAACAGTATAGGGTGGTTCAGAAGCAGCAACTTATAGAATTCAGTGGTGGAGTCAGAACTAGATTTAAATCCCACCTCTTTTCGCATAACTTCATAGCCACTTCCAGCTACTTCCCTGTATTTGTCCTTCTGTTTAGAGTGGAGTTTCTCCAAAGTATCGCCTATACTCTTGGTCTCTACTTCCCCACCTTCTACTCCTTCCTTGCCCGCTCCAGTTTGAATTCTGTCACCATCAGCCCTCAGAAACATTTCATATTAAGCTTATCAGTGACCTCTATTTTGCTAAGTCCATAGGATGTTTTTTAATTCCCCTTTCTTGAGTTCTCAGCAGCATGGGACATCATTGATCACTTTTTCCTCCTTTTAACATTCTCTTTCCTTGACTTTCTATCACCCCCTCTGTTTTCTTCCTACATCTCTGATTCCTCCTTCCTAACCTGCTTTTCTTGAGTTTAGAGGTTTTTTTCTTGACCATTAACATTAATGTTTATCATAGCTAGCTTCCTGGCCCTCTTCTCTCTTTGCCATCTCTTCCAAGATGATCTCAGCTATGCTCTTGACTTCATTTCTGTCTATATTTTGATGACTCTTTTATGACCAGCCCAGATACTTAGTAGGTATTCAGTAAATGTCAGTTCTGTTTCCTTCCACTTTTCTTTTATTGTCTTACAAAGGAAAGTGCATCTGTATCTTATTAGATCTATGAGTACAATATTCTAAAACTATGGGACCGTTTATACTTCAGGTCTTAGAAACAGGCATAGCTGTTCTTAAAATGAAGTTAGCTGTTTTGAAGGGAGGACAAATCCTTCTGAATCAAGAACGCTGTGTCTCTTTTGCTGTAACTTGGGACTTTCTGAAAACAGCAATGCAGTTCACCCCTATCTCAGAGCTTAGGGTCAGCAAATCCTGTTTGAAACTGTGGAAACAAGTGTTGATAAACAGATTGAGTATTTTATACTCTTGATTTACAATAATCCTCTTAGGCCCCATCTCTGAAGAGAAGTGTTTTGCAAGCTTATAAATTAAGTAAACAAGAACTAGATGTGCCTGTACATGTAACTGGTAACCAAAGTTTCTCTTTATGTGGGGCCAAATTTGCAGATATTTCAGTCTTTAGCAGAGATCACCTTATGTCAATCATAAATTTTGACTCTTTTCCTCTAAACTTGATTCTCTTAGAGGTTCTTAATTAACAGTGTCTCTGAATTAGGTTCTGGTGACGACAGGGTTTAGAGAACATTTTGGCATAATCCACAAGTGCTAGATTCAAGGTTGGCAGCAAAGCAAAAGTTAAAATCCAGGGTCTCTGGTTCATCTGTCTGATTATCTTTTGAGCATTTATGATACGTGAATGAACCAAGCAAACAAAGTCTTTCCTTTCATAAAAATATACACACACATACACATATATACATGCAGTACATACATGCAAATATGCATACTATATACATATACATATATACATATATAGCCAGCCACTGATAAATACTCTAAGGAAAATTGTAGATAAATAAGGAGATATAGAACATTGGTTTCAAACTCCTTAAGATTGTCTTTGTTGTGCTGGTGCACATTTTTTCCTCAACCTTTCTTTTTTCCTACCTTCACTGAATTTTTCTGTTATTGCTCTGAGGACAGCTAATTTTTCTTGATCTGATTTATTCCTCAAACTTATTTTGCTTTGGTAATTCCCATAATCCCACTAAATACCAATTTCTTAAAATTCACTAGTCCTCTATATCGCGAATTTCAGATATATTTAAAGCTTCCCATTAAAGGCTGTGCAAATCCCCCTCAAGCAAAGAAAGGGGAAAAGGAGGACAAGAACTTTTTTTTTTTTTTTTTTTTTTTTACTGTTTTGAAATTATCTTCTTTTAAATTTAGATGGATCATTAAGAATGCTTCCAATTTAAGGTTCTAAGCACAAAATCCAGATATGTCGTGTTATGGACTTGCTTCCTGAAGATGAAATCAGCAGCGATGGAAAGAATCCACACTCTCACAGAGCAGCAAATCACAAATGGTTGTCTCTGTGAAGCCAGTAGCTTTGCATTTGATATTTCTATCTGGGCTCATTTCCAACTGTTCAGGATTTGGATTCCTGAAGGCTTCTTCAGCATTTAACTAGTTCTATGTTGGCTAAAGGGGCTGGGACTGTTTCTGCACACACAAACGGATCTTTGTCATAAATCCCTTTTATAATGAGAGAGCAGCTAGGACACATTGACACGTCGTCCCCATTCTCCAAATCTTCCTTGGTGATGGAGAAGTTATCTCCACATGGGCAGGGATAGAAATATGTCTCTGAGTCCTCATCGTGTTGGAAGTCCTCTATTTCCACCTCGTCATGAAACACTGCCATGGTCAGTGGGGGTCACCGAAGGGGTCATGCCCTGGCAGTCCGAGACCAGCTCGAGAGTCTAACTTCACCGGAGCTGGCCTGGGCTTGGCATCGACAAGAACATTTATTAAGAATTTGCATATGTTTGGCACTGTGCTTAGTGATAATAGTTTCACGTATATTATCTCATTTAATTGTAGATGAGGAAATGAGGATTATTGGGAGCTCTCAGACTTCACTTCTAAAAATTTTTCTCTCTTTCCATTCTGCTATTTTGTATTCGGAGTCCCCTTTTTGCCTTTATGGCTTTTTAAACCTTGGACCCTCATTCTGACAACTGGGGCATTGAGTCTGTCACTGAATATTTACTTAGCCTTCCCTGAGCTAGGGCAGTCAGTGTGATAATATTAACACCTTTCATCCCCTGTGGTATGCAAAGATAATCAGTAAATTCTTAATGGCTCTAAGTTCAGAAAGATTTCTTACAGAAATTAGTTGGATATTATTATGCGTTTCTTTGGCTTCTGTTTTGCATGCAAATAAAAGAAAGTGCTCGGGGCATTGGGGTCTTCTTTAGAAGACCAAGGGTCTGTGCTGATTTAGGACATAAATCCTCTTATTTTCTACCTCCCAACTGGTTACCAGTAGCTCAGCACAGTGCCTGGCATGGGGCATGTGTAGGGAGGTCATAAGATGCCTATTCCTTTTCCCAGTCCCCATATTCTCTATATTCCAGCATGTCTGGAAGGCTATGTCCATCTGAAGGGTTTTAGATAGGCATGGGAGTGATAATCAAAGATGCATTGTAGAAGAATCGATCAGGAAAGAGTACAGAAAGCCTGATTGGACATTCTTAGTTGACTTGTCTTTGGACATCTAAGAGGAGTCACTTAAAGAGTGGTCGGATACTTGACCTGGAACTTATAAGAGAGAAATGGACAGGAGTTAAGGTCATATATTTGGAAGTCCTCAGTACTAGGTGGTAACTAGAGCCGTGAGAAGAGGGTAGGATCAGCCAAGAGGAGATAAAGAGTAAGAAAATGGTCAAAAACAGTAGATCTCTGGAAGATGTCATATGTTTAATGAACAAGTGAAGAAGGAGAACCAGCCAAAGAGAAGGAAGGAAAATCAAGAGAGAATAGTGTTTCAGAAACAAGAGAACAAATGAGGAAGGAGTGGTCAAATGGTGTGAAATGCCCAAAATGATTTATCGGCATTAACAACAAAGAGCATATTGTTCCTCATGGTGGGACCAGTTTCAGTAGAATGGAGCAGGCAGAATGCATAGTTTATTGGGTTAAGAAGTAAGGAACTAGGCTGGGCGCGGTGGCTTACACCTGTAATCCCAACACTTTGGGAGGCCGAGATGGGCGGATCATGAGGTCAGGAGATCAAGACCATCCTGGCCAACATGGTGAAATCCCGACTCTACTAAAAATACAAAAAAAAATTAGCTGGACATGGTGGCATGCACCTGTAGTCCTATCTACTCGGGAGTCTAAGGCAGGAGAATCACTTGAACCCAGGAGGCAGAGGTTTCAGTGAGCTGAGATCGCACCACTGCACTCCAGCCTGGGTGACAGAGAGAGACTCCATCTCAAAAAAAAAAAAAAAAAAAAGAAGTAGTAAGGAACTAGACACAGACAATATGGAAGCTTCTTTTCTAAGACTTTCTCTTACTGCTATAAAGGGCACAAGTATATTTTGTTATACCATGTATTCTGATTTTTTGGTTTAAGAGTATGGCCACCATACTCTCTGGGCAGCCTGTGAACCCAAAGAATTAGGTGATTTATGGAGAGGGAGAGGACATGAGAGGTTTCCAGGATGCTGTCTGCATTTAAGATTACAAGCAATAAGGTTCGAAAAAACATCTTCCTTGATTCTTGGATTTTTAAAAAACTAGAAATGAGTTTCTTATAATGGCAAAGAGGAGGAAACTATTTACTGATAAACCTGTCGTTTTACAGTGCTCAGGGCTCTATGTTTGATCTTCATAGCAGGCTTTAAGTAGACAGTATTAGCTCCAATAGTAAAAAAAGCAAATAGGCTCAGAGAGGGTTTGCCTGCCTGATCATCCAGCTGGTACGTGGTGAAGTCACTTTATGGTTATTGAAACTATATTTTCTTCATGATACCCAAAGGGATGTGGACAGCACAAATTTCTCCCTCTGAAACAGGAAAAATCAGCCTGGGGTTCATGAGAGAGAGGGAGAGCGATCCACTTGGGATCACAGTTAATATGTGATTCCCTAGCTAGAAGAAGGTAGGCTGCCATTTGAGAAAGAATTGATAAAACATACAAAATGAAACAAAGTCAGAACCAAAAAAGGTTATCATGCAAGGTTAAAATTACGTGAATAATGATGTGTATTAGTTGGTTTAATGTCTTCCAAGTGCATTTCATTTTGAATGATATACTCAGATAGCACACATGGTAAGGTATAATTGAAAAAACATGTAGGGGAATGGCTGCATTCAAAGAATAAACATACAGCTGCAAGGAGGTTAGGAGTCAAAGGGGTAAGCATATGCCCCATCCCCCAGGGATCTCATTAGTGCATGAGTGGCCATATATGTAGAGGCTAAATGAATCTCACTGTTTGCAAAGACCTGCAGTAAATGAGACAATGACGAATCAATACTAATTAGCCCTATAGGTTCTTATTGACCCAGATGTCTGAAACCAAATGCCCTGCTCAGAGATTCCTTGAGCGGCAGAATGAAAAGATTTATAGACATGTGTTTCCAAAAAAAACCTTGGCTTTAAGAGCAGTGGCTATTCTGAAGTGGAAAGTCGCAAGAATTAGTGCAGACTCTTGACTTCTGGCTAGAAAAGATGTTCTCGAGGCTTGTCTTGTGAATGTGATTCCCATTGGACCAGGAACAGAGAGAGCGAAGAGATGGAGAACCAGGAGGTTATCATATTCACGTTCCCTGATGTGTTGTTCTGGCTCTACCTTATATGGAGGCTTCAGAGGATCCTTTCCTGAAGCCATAATAGAATCATTCTAAAACAGGATTTGAGTTTTTCAGGCTTTGATGAACAATTTCTGACCTAAGATACAGAGAGCCCATAGCTTCAGAATCACAAGGAGAAGGGTTTAAAGCTGGACTCAGACCTGTCTCTTCACCTCTTGAAGCATCTTCTCTGTAAAGGGATGTTAATGATACCTCCCCCACTGGGCAGTGCTGGGAGGTCTGGTGTATACTTAGGGAATGGCAGCTGGTGTTAACTGTAGTTGTTAAGCCTTTTCCCAGTAATATCTTATTCCTGCCAATATGATCTAAGAAAGAAGATTTTTGCACATGAGAATGAGCTATTACAGCAAGAAGCAAATAAACTGTTGGTAGGTAGGGCAGTAGGGCTGCCCTCACCTTGACCCTAGCACACATCACACGCACTCACACACGCACATATACATGCATTCACATTGACACACTCAAGCTCACACAGAGCAGCTTTTACATTGAATATTTACATCAACTTTTGGTTTAATAAAGGAGTTCTACTGATAAAGGGGTAAAAAGAAAATTTAAAAATCGCTGCTCTACTCATTGGTTTGTTTCCCTACACCAAGTACAGGAAACTTTTGGCAACTTCATGGGATCTATGGGGACACTCACCCAATCACAAATAGAACTAGAAATCGCTGAGCCTTCCTTCTAGAACACTTTTAAAATGCAAAACAAATAATGCCTTAGGTATCTTAGATATTAACCTCCTTTGGACATTGATTTCCTATACTTTTTTTTCTGCCATTATACAAGCCATGTTTTTAACCTTTAAAGAGATTTCCAAGGACCCCAGTGGGAAGTAGCACAGATGCCAACTGCTGCAATATCCACTTTCTTTTGAAATCATTGGTTCAGAACTTTTAGAAAGCAGCATCTTTTAAGAGGGAAAGGCTGACCAGCTTTAATCTTTGTGCCGTGTGGTGTGATTTAACCCAGCGAGGGAGGTGTTATTGAACCTATTTTATGAGTGGGAAAATTGGAGGTCAGAGAGGTTAAGTCACTGGCCCATTTTACCGAGCGAGGAGAGGTAGTGCCAAGATCTGAACCGAATAGTGCTCTCACACCCATCATCTTCTCTCCACTTCCTCTTCACCTGAACATGTAGAGAATGAAGGAGTTGGTCTGACTCCCTCGTTCTACACATGAAGAAATGGAGACTTAAAAAGAAGAAAAAAGCCAGGCACGGTGGCTCACACCTATAATCCCAGCACTTTGGGAGGCCGAGGCGTGTGGATCACCTGAGGTCAGGAGTTTGACACTAGCCTGGCCAACATGGTGAAACCCCTACTAAAACTACAAAAATTAGCTGGGCAGGGAGGCTGAGGCAGGAGAATCGCTTGAATCTGGGAGGCGGAGATTGCAGTGAGCCGAGATCACGCCATTGCACTTCCACCTGGGCAACAAGAGTGAAACTCTGTCTCAAAAAGAAAAAAAAAAAAGAAAAGAAAAAACGTACACAATGTCATCTGGTGGGTTTAGGTTGAAAATCAGGTCTCTAACTCCTGATCCTAACTGCATTTAAAACATTCAGTCACTTTCCTTAGCAAAATCCTATCCTGAGTCTGGGAACTTATATTTCTCTCCATTTATCAACTCATCATCATTATTACAATTAGGAATACTGATTTTAATAAATTATTGACATATGTACAGTACTGTACAGTTTACAAAATACCATGCCTTCACATACATAATCTTCTTTGATCTTCACAATAACCCTATGAGGTAAGTTGGACAGGGATTATGATATCTGTTTTTACAGATGAGAAGAGGGTGGTTCAGAAAGTTTGAATAACTTTCTCATGGCCATGCACCTACTAAGAGTAAAGCCATTCCTGAATCCAGTCTTCTGACTCCAAACCTTTCTACTGGGATGGGCACCTTTCTTGGTGATACTACAGTGTGATTTGAGAGTACAGTGGGCTGGCTTCTCTGAAGCTTTTAGAAGCCTGCTTACCTTCCTGAAACTGATATGGAAGTACAAATGGTTTCTTTCTATCGAATGATTTGCTCCCTGACCCTATCCCCCTTTTAAAAATAAAATTCACTTCTCTTCCAGATGCCAGAGTGTATATGCATATCTGAACAGTCACCTGGATCTGATTAAGAAGGCTCAGCCTGTGGGTTTCCTTACTGTTGATTTACATGTTTGGCCAGATTTCCATGGCAACCGGTCTCCCTTAGCAGATCTGACACTAAAGGGTATGGTAAGTAACAGCTAGTCCTTGCACGTGGGTGAAGGCAGGCCAAAGGGCTACAAAGTTTGGAAGAAGCAAAGTGAGGAAAAAGGAAAAGAAAAAAATAAAACAGGCCAACAGCCCACTAGCTTTGTGCAGATGCATTCCTGTTGCTGCTCCCTGGGATGAGCTGCTGAAAGTTTTCATTGTTTCTGAGCCAACCTTGAAAGCGTTAAAAGCAGCATTTCCTAATTCAGCTACTGCTGCCTCTTTGTCCTGTGGAGTGGCTAAAAGTCATGCCTATGTAATTTTGGCATTTACATCAGTCTGTAAAGTCATATTTTCCAACTGCATCTTTAGGTTGCCCAGTAAATCAGTAATAAATATTACCACCCATGGTCTTGCTGGCCGCAGCCACACATCTGCCTAGGCTCTGAGTCAGGGCTATTCAGAGTCTACACTAATATAGTTAGGATTTCAGATTAAACTTTGGTATAAGTGAATACAATTTATAACTTATGTTGGAGAATAAATCCTGCTGTTAGTGCCCTTTAGGGTCACTTCCTCTATGGATATTCTAGGCCCTCCTAGAGGGGCCAGATGAACTTGGTGGGAGAGCTCTCAACCACCCCAGTTGAGATGTAAAAGTAACAACATCTTAGACACCAGTAGAATCATGTTTGAGGTATGATGAAACAGGTTAAAGCTAGAGGAGGGGCCAGGTGAGGCCACAAATAGAAAATAAGCCATGAATACAGGAACTAGGAAAATGTCGTAAAGCTGAGAAGGTGAGTGTGAGGTACGTTAAGGCAGAGTTCAGAATGGAGGCTGTAAACAGGGCAAGGCTTATGCAAAGGAAGCTGCGTAATAGTGGAGCAGGCCTGATGGAATCAAGAATTCAAGATGCAAACTACTACAGTTTTATGGTTAGTTTTATTGAGATTGTTTTAAATACTTTTATGATGCCAGCAGGAAGACCTGAACTTTATTTTCATTACCGAGCTGACATGATCAACTTATATTACTAAAAGGGAGGCATGGTGAAAAGAAAAGAAAATTAGATATGGCAAAGGTTATGTTGATCTCGAGTCCATGAAGCATGCCTACACAACAAATCATGAGCTTGGTGTCCTTATTTATAGAGGCAGGAGAACAATGTCCAGAGAGGGCCATGTGGCAACAGGCCGCAACTAGAAAGCCACACTTTCAGATAACCAACTCTGTCTGTAAACAGGGGGCAGGGGAAGAACACATTTCATATGGGTACAGAAATAAGTGTCTTAATTAGAGACAAATATCTGAAGCCAAGCTAAATAGAGTTAGATACTTAAAATGTTGAAGCAGTTAAGAAGCTTGACCAGGGTTTTAAATGACCCCAAAATAAAGCAGTGTTGCATAGTAAAATGGTCATTGCTCTGGAGGTCATTTGTTGCTTTAGATAAAACTGACCTGAGGGGGCCTTCCTTCGCCAATGTCTGTCATACCCAAATTCAGTACCCAGCATGTCAGGCTTCATGTCTCCCAGTAGCTTTTATCCATTTCTTAAAACCAATCCTGACATCCAAGACCTAAGAATTATCATCAGAAGGATATTCTAATAAAGTTGACCCAGATGCAGAATGAAATTCCAAAGAAATCAATGGAATGTTCTGAAGAATTCTCATAACATGAGAATAAGTGTGTATGCACCAAAAGGAACTTCTTACATGGGGACATATGCCCAGTTGTATCTAAAAATCCTGGGTACGTTTACTTTTTTAAAAAGTTGTACGTTTGTTCACATACCTCATATATCACTTGATAGTTCTTGGCAATGATTTCCCTTTATAACTGTCCTTGGGTTAGGCTACAATGGAATAGCTATCACTCCGTGAATTTGCATCACAACACTGGAAGGAGAAGATGACCTAAATAAGATAGAAGGAAGGCAATTCTGAGCTAAATACTTCACCCCAAATCTCCTTCTTTCAGTCTAGTTTTGGAAAACATCAAAATAGTGACCCTGAAATTCTTCTGTTATCATGTTATATCCTTTTGCTGGAAACTATAATGATGCCTGTCTCCAGCACTCATTCAGCAAATATTAATTGGGTCCCTAGTGTGTGCCAGGCACTGCTGTAGATATGAGTAAGGTGCAACAATACCTACCTTCATGGAGCATGTTTAAGGTTGGGGGTGGGGCAGTGCTTGAGAAAATGTTAATAGGATCTAGAATTGCAGGATAATTCCAATAAAGCAAGATCCATGTACAATTTCTTCTTTTGACTCCTAAAACGTTTCCCTGGACACATAGTAAGCGTTCAGTATATACTTATTTATAATTTATAGGCAATATGGAGATAATAAAGAGGTGATTTGTTGCTTTCGATAAAACAAACATATGAAGAATTTACTAATACCAAATGAATTAAATGTCTACTGACACTGACTATCCATATGGTAAGTATTTAATACCAATATTAATATCCAAGTAAATAAAGATAAGCTCCCATTGTATCATAATTATGAGAATGTTTGTTCATCAAACAAATAGAGGCCCTATTACAGTTGGTGGGGGATATGAGTAACGAGACACAATGCCAGCCCTCAGGAATATCACGAACTTTGGGAGGCAGACAGAATATATAAACAGGGAATGGAAAGGTGGTATTAAGCTCCAGGTGTCCTTCACTGTCCAGAGCTCTCCAGATGCATGGAAGACGATTGCCCAACCTGGTCCCAGCGGTCAGGAAAGCTCCAGACGGGAAGTAACATTGACACTGAGTGAAGCTGGGAAGGGGGTTTGAGGCCAAGGGAATCATAGTATGTGCAGTATTCTAGCGGGAACAGAGCATGGCATGAATGTCTACAATTTTGGCTCCTTGTATCATTGTCTAACCAATGATAGATTCCCTTTAGCATTTTATCTTAATAATATAAAAAGAAAATGTTGTCTCGGAAAACCACTGGATATCTGTATATTCCTGCTTCGGCAGCGTTGCACTCTTCCAGTTCTCTACTCTCCCCTCAGGTGACTCTTTACTTGCATTGTTAAACATTTACCCATTCACTGTGTTTTTATTGAATACCTGCTGTGTGCAGGCCTATGCTAAACCCAGGTAAGACAGAGAAAAAAGAAAAGTACCTGTCCTAAGTTCACGTAAAAGTAGGGGAGGTAATTATTGTACATATGTGTATGTGTGTATATAATTATTTTACAGTGTGATCTCTAATAATCAGTGCAAGCTGAAGGAGCTCAGTACGTGTCTGACTTTGGAATTGTTTTCATGTGGCATTGGGCTGGCAAACCCTGATGCAGCCTTTTTCTACTTCTCTTGAAAATATTTGTAAAAATGCAAAAAAGTCATGAACTCATGCAGGCCTTAGGAATTAGGATGGTGTTCAACTAGGAAAACTAGAATTGATATTCCCAAAGAAAATCTGGGAGGATTTTCTAGAATTTAAATGATGAATGCAACTTGTTTGATAACATCATATATGACATAAGAACAAAGTCATGCGTGACCCACCATGGAAAGAATTTGGACCTTGCCACCTTCTGCTCCCTAGCATAAAAGCGCAAGGTTCTTTTAAACCTAAAAACAGCACAGCTATCCCTCGACTTTACTGCTGATGGTTGGGTTTTTTGTTCTGTTTTTGGAAAGCAGCCAGTGAGTTTAAATTCCTAGATCCCCCTACGACCCTGTTCCCAGCCGCCCTTTCAGTTCATTCCATTTGAAAACTGCCAGCCCAAGAATCCACCCAAGCAGGAAGTGTGAATTAGGAGGAATGGTGATGGCTTGCATTCTAAGCATCTGTTAATGGGGCAGATGTAGGAAAAGCCTTGGTAGTTCTGTAAACTTGGGAGGAAGGGTGTAGTTTGCACTACTAGTTCTAGGCTTGGAAAGCCAGGAAGTGCTGATCTACCTCAGTCCAGCAAAGCTACAGAAAATAAAAACTGCTGTACTCTGTCTACTGGCATTTAGCTGTAGATCTGAAGAGACAAATTCAAGTATACAGTGAGTGGGGATAAGAGCAAATCACATGTGCTGTGTGCTGGGAAATACTGAACGTGTGTACCTGTCTAGTTAATGTTGAAAAATAATAACCCCATAGAAAAACCATTACATACAAAGAAAAAGAAATACCATTGTGAACACTTAAAGGAAAGCCCTCTTGAAAATTATTTACTACTGAAACCAAATGAAAATGTTAGAGAACTTTGTGATATATTCAATACAATATTTTTAATTTTTTTTTTAAGAGACAGGATCTTGCTCTCTGTCACTCAGACTGGAATGCAGTGGTGCAGTGGCCTAATCAAAGCCCACTGTAACCTTGGACTTCTGAACTCAAGCAATCCTCCCATCTCAGCCTCCCAAGTAGCTAAGACTACACAGACACATGTCAGCATGCCCAGCTAATTTTTAAAAATTTTTTTGTAGAGATGGGGTCTCACTGTGTTGCCAACGCTGGTCTCAAACTCCTGGGCTCAAGCCGTCTTCCCACTTCAGTCTCCCAAAGTGTTGAGATTATAGGCATGAACCACTGTTCCCAGCCAGAATTTTTGTTTCAAGGCATATCTCTATGAAATAGGCCAGAAACTTATTAGGAAAGAATGAGTTAAGATGAAAGGACAATGGAATGAGAAGAAAGGGGAAATGGCAAAGACCACAAGACAACTAAAAATGCAATCAAAGAATTAAAACCTACATTGAAGGCAATAGGGAGTATAATTTTCACTGAAGAAAATAAGATCAAGGCTGTCATAAGACATAGCATGTGTTTTCAATTTACTCTATAGGAAAAACATTTTGAGGATAGGAGCGACAGCTTATTTGCTTTTTAAAATCTCAACAGTTCTTAGGTCAGAAGCTGGCACCAAATAATTGCCTTATGGTCAAACAGTTCTTTTAATCACTGTTCGCCAAATGAGGAATGAACAGTGACCTGCTCAAGGTTGCAAAGCCAAGAAGTGGCAGAGCTTGCCTTTTAGGATATGCACCCCATCCTTTTAGGATACAAACTCTGGACTTTGCAAAACGCGTGGAGGACTATTAAGAAAGGGAGTTTCAACATGCATTATACATGGTTTCATAGTGAACTATGTTCCTTAAGCTAGTCCTTGCTCCTCTGTTCTTCTGACCACCAACCTTGTGGCTTATCCTCCCACTTTTACCCTAACCATGGTCTTTGGATTTAAACTCTGACCCTGTCTCTTCTCAGTAAGGTACTAGTTTCCTTCCCACCCTCACTGACTCAGATTTCAAAACAAATAGCCACTTGCAGTTTGACCTGGTCCTAATGCCTTCCACACTAGGTGCCTACCTTCATAAGTAGGAACAGGACATAACCCAGGAATCTCTTCCTTATGCTTCATAGTATCATTTCCTTTTTGTTCTGGTAACAATTGACTCCTATCATGTGACTAGCTGTCTCATTTTTCTTTTGATGATACAATATCAGCCTGAAGCACTGGACTAAAGAGAGGTGGAGGAGGTGGGGGATGAGCAGCCTAACAGCATGGTTGGACTAAGTACCCCACTATGTAAACATTTCTCTTTTCCAGTTGATAAACGAAGCACAGAAAGGTGAGGGCTGCAATATGATTATTTAAAAGAAGCAGAAGCTTAGGTAATAACAGTCAGTCTCAAAACAGTAAGTGCTGATGATTTTAGGTTCATTAAAAACAAGACAGACCCCCCCCCCAAAAAAAATTGCTTACTTTTAAAGTAAGAAAATGACATGGTCACACATAAAGGTAGATGAATATAGGCTGGGCTTGGTGGCTCACACCTGTAATCCCAGCACTTTGGGAGGCCAAGGTGGGTGGATCATGAGGTCAAGAGATCGAGACCATCCTGGCCAACATGGCGAAACCCCATCTCTACGAAAAATTCAAAAAATTGGCTGGGCGTGGTGGCACACGCCTGTGGTCCCAGCTACTCAGGAGGCTGAGGCAGGAGAGTCCCTTGAACCCGGGAGGCAGAGGTTGCAGTGGGCTGAGATCGTGCCACTGCACTCCAGTCTGGCGAGAGAATGAGACTTCATCTCAAAAAAAAAAAAAAAAGTTGAAAATAAATACTCACCATCAGGAATAGTTGCATGTTTTAGGGATTTTTTTTTTTTTTTCTTGGTGGTTGTTTTTATTTTAAATGTTTTGTTGGATGGTTTTTACCACTGCAAAGCAGTAAAGAGGACTCAGGTTTTGAAATCGGACTTACGTTTGAACTTGTCTTGAAGATATACCAGTGTATGACCTTTGGCGGGTTAACTCTGTGCAGCTGATCTGCCCACAAGGAAGCAAGAGTGACCCAGGCTTCTTTGCAGGGTCGCTGTCAGCGGCAGACGGCAGGTGTTGGCACAATGGACAGACAGCACAGTAATGCCCTTGAATTGGCAGCTCCTGCTTGGTGGCCTTTACTTGCACATTAAGAGATGGCCAACGGGAATCCTGTGTGGCTTTTGAACCGTGAGCAGCCAGCCATAGGCCTCCCACTTTGGCCGCAGAACTGACTGGACTCACCAGCCCAAACAGCCAGCCAAAGAAGCCCACTAGTCCCTTGGTCCTTGCAGAAAGCAAGTTTCATACAGGTCTTGAGATTGATCTTCTTTGTTCAAGTCCTTGGCCCTCAGTTTCCTCATCAGTACAATAGGAAACTCAAATTTGGTGCACCTTATGGAATAGCTAGTGTTATAGGAATTCTGGAAGAGTCCTTGCCTTCTCATATATATGAGCAGTTTCTATTAACAAAAAAATGGCATGGCCTTTGTTTTGTGGTGTTTGGAATTTTGAAAAATTATTTTCCTGAAATAACCACTCAACAAAGCAAATGACCTTGGAGACATATCAGGCCCCGAAAACACACCAAATGCACCCTATTCACCATTGGTTGAAACGTATTTTCTCGCTTCATGTTAAAAGTAACTAACTACCCAGAACAAAAATTGATTTTCTGCTTCTTTGAAGAGCTGTGACTTCTAACATCAGAGCGTGTGCTACTCAAACTGCTGGAGAGGTTGAGTGCTGCTCCAACAACTCTTCAAAGCAAGCACAGAGATAGTGTGTATGTGGAAAACCAGGAGAGTCAGGGAGGAAGCACTGGGAGATCTTAGCCAGTTCCCAAGGGAGTGAATCCCAGCTAGCTGTAGGCATCGCTAAACAGATCCAGATGTGGAAGGAGTCACCAACTCAGGGTATCTGCAAGAGTCAAGAGAAAGCAGAGGTTGCACCCCTGTGACTTTTCTGATAGGGAGATGGATGATAGAGCTGGAAGCTCATGAGCTAACTGAAGTAGCTTTCAAGTTGTAAGCTTTCATTTATAAGCTTTCATTTATAAGCTTTGGAAACACATGGACTCTGATATGAGTTTGTGGATGTTTTCGCTGTTATTTAACGCTGATTTATTCAGCCTTTTTTTTTTTTTAACGTATTTTTGCTTATGAAAAATCAAATCCTGTAACAAAGCTTAATATTCTCAGTGTCTTTAACTGGTTTTCTGATTACATATATATAATCACAATACCAAACTGGTGTACAAATTGGTCACAAATTTTACTGAATATATATATATATATGTTTTACTGAACAAATATATTTTTTATTTGTGTATTTATATATAAATTTACATATTTATATTTTATTCAAAATATATACTTTACTGAAAAAATATATATATTTTACTGAAGTGACTAATTTGCCAGCTGGTGTTGTGATTTTTCATAGATACCATTTTTCAGGCACCTGATGCACCAGGCATCATGGTAGATGCTTTACATGTATCATCAACAACCTTCACAACAACCCTGCAAGACAATGTTGTCCCATTTAAAAGAAGAGAGAAACCGAGGCTCAGGGAGTTTAAGTAGCTTACCCACAGGAGAAAACTGGAACCAGTCAATTCAAACCTGGGTCAATGACATTCTTTGGGGAAAAAGAAAAATAAAAAAACTAGATCTTTGTCATTGTTGTTGTTTTCATTGCTTCTGCTTTGTTTTTAATGTGCCTGGCATCTTCCTTTTTCGTTTAAAAAGTCATTTTAGTGACTTTTTAAATTCTATCACAGAATCAGACTTTCCTTTCTTACTGCTCCTTTATCTTTCCTATATACACTAAACAACAGGTAAAACCACGGAATGGACTACGGGCAGGAGTGTTTCCCAAGGTCATGTGGCATGATAGAAGATTGAGGGGCGAATCAGGTGGAATCTACTGGGAAGGTCCAAGACAAAACAACACAAAGGAACTAAGGCCAGAGGACCAAGGATAGAGTCCATGATGTATAATCTTGGTGTGCAGATCCAAGACAGGGTTAGACAACAGCAAGTACAGGCCAGAAGAGTTGTACAGAGCAGCTTTGAGAAACAGTGTATGAGCGTATCAAAATGGCTTAGACTTAAACACCTCAGAAGCAAGGCAAAGTGTGAAGGGCCTCATGCTTTGGGTAAACAGCAAACAAAGTAGTCTTATGTGGTGTAGAATTCACCAATAGAGTAAGGTCATGAGGGGCAGTGTCCATCCATCATTTTTGCTTGCTATAATAAATTACACAAATCTGGTGGCTTAAATTTATTCTTCCACAGTTCTGCAGGTCAGAAATCTAGGTTGATTCTGCTGGTTCCTCTGTAACCAAAGAAAGTGTTCACAAGGCCAAAATCAAAGGTTTTTATTGGAAGGTTCTGGGGAAAATCTGCTTCCACACTCATTCAAGTGGTTGACCTAATTTAGTCCCATGCAGTTGTAGGACTGAGGTCCCTGTGTCCATGCTAAAGGTCAGCCAGTGGGCCTTCTCAGCTTTCAGAGGCCTCCTGCATTTCTGGGCCTGTCACCCCTGCCTCCATCTTTAAAGCCCACAATGATGGGTCAAATCTCTCCCATGCTTTGAACCACTCTGATTTCTATTTCTGCTTCATCTCTCCTGTCCTCCTCTCATACTGTGTCTCTTAACTGACTCCTCTGCCTTTCTCTTCTGCTTTTTTTTTTTTCTTTTTTTTTTAAGACGGAGTCTCGCTCTGTCGCCCAGGCTGGAGTGCAGTGGTGCAATCTCGGCTCACTGCAAGCTCCGACTCCCGGGTTCACGCCATTCTCCTGCCTCAGCCTCCCAAGTAGCTGGGACTACAGGCGCCCACCATACCCGGCTAATTTTTTGTATTTTTAGTAGAGACAGGGTTTCACCATGTTACCAGGATAGTCTTGATCGCCTGACCTCGTGATCCGCCCACCTCTGCTTCCCAAAGTGCTGGGATTACAGGCATGAGCCACCGCACCTGGCCTCTCTTCTGCTTTTAAGAGCTCATGTAATTACCCTGGACCCAACCAGATAATCCAGGATAATCTCCCTATTTTAAGGTCATCTGGCTATTAAATAATTTTATCTGCCCAGTTCCTTTACAACAGGGCCTCAGTTAGTGTTTGATTGAATAACCAGGGTACAGAATATTGAGGGGACATGTTTAAGATTCTGCTTACAGCATTGTGGTAGCACAGTCATCTGCATTTCTCAAATGTGGATGGGATGTAGGCAATGCCAAGTGTTAGCCTAGATTCCAGACACTTACTGAAACCTCTAAATATTTTTGGGAAGATTTGTCCCCCTTTCTCTTCCAAGCCGGTGATTATCTCAGACCTGTCCTCCAATGTCCTCCTCCCTCCAGAGGCTTCCTATAAATCTTTCTGTGATCCTCCTCATTGCCTTTTCCATCAGCTCCACCTTCATTATTGACTGAGCAAACAGAGCATTTCTCCCTCTCCATTGTGTTCTGGAAAGCTTTCAGTGAATCCCCCCGAGCCTTGGATACCCCCATCAAGCTCTGATCACCATAGAAAAATCTCAGGACTTGTGAATCCCATATTTTCTTGTCTTTTGTAATCTTTAGAGATCCCTTGGGAAACTATTTTTAAGCCTTTTTTTTTTTCTTATTTGTATATATAATCAATTCCTTTAACAACTAGGTAGGAAAAAATTTAATTGCTAATATGTTTATTGATAATCTCAACTATTTTAGAACCTATGAACCTATAATTTATAATACCAAGGTTTAGAGCAGTCATTTCCACAATTTATTGTGCATTAGGACCGTGGTAAAATGCAAATTGCTGGTTCAGTAAATCTAGAGTAGGATCCCAGGAAACCTACACTGGACTAGGATCCCAGGAAAGAGGTTCAGTAAATCTAGAGTAGGATCCCTGGAAACCTACACTGGACTAGGATCCCAGGAAAGAGTTGAGGGGAGATGCAGTAGTTTAGACAGCTACTAAGTTGCCAGATTTAAGCCGAAGTCCATGGTGGACAGTGACCATCTGTCTCTTCTTTTTACAATGAATGGAAGTGTGTAGATTGATAAGTACTAAGGCTTCCTCAAGGAGTTCTTGCAAGAGTCCCCCCACTCTGTGTCCCTGGGCACTCAGGGGCTTCTCCATACTCCTGCATGCCTGTACCTTTAACATTATGGTCCCAGTGCTGATGATCAACTTCTGCCCTGGCTTCCCTACACTGAACAGTCACTAGTCTCCAGTGGCCCTCATTCATATCCTCAGTAGTACCCATAGCATAATGAAGGGCATACGTTATTCCCATATCCCAATAAATGAATGGGATTGAGCCTTTCATGCAATTCAAGAGAAAGAGAATGAACACTTTTTAAGAGAAAGAGAAAGAAAATGAATTTACTTTATTTTTTTTATTTTACTTTACATTCTGGGATATATGTGAAGAACGTGTAGGTTTGTTACATAGTTATACATGTGCCATGGTGGTTTGCTGCACTTATCAACCTGTCATCTATGTTTTCAGCCCCGAATGCATTAGGTATTTGTCCTAATGCTCTCCCTCCCTTCCACCCCACCCCGCTACAGGCCCCAGTGTGTGATGTTCCCCTGCCTGTGTCCATGTGTTCTCATTGTTCAACTCCCACTTAGAGTGAGAACATGTGGTGTTTGGTTTTCTGTTCCTATGTTAGTTTGCTGAGGATGATGGTTTCCAGATTCATCCATGTCCGTGCAAAGGACATGATCTCATTCTTTTTTATGGCTCTGTAGTATTCCATGGTATATATGTGCCACATTAAGAAAATGAACATTTAAGTGCCACCTATGTGCACAGTTGGCACCATAAGAGTTACAGGAGTGTGTAGCTCTTGTAGACTCAGTACAGCTTACTGAAGAAAGTAATTCACTTTGCAAATGATACCTCATGTAATCCTCACAAAAATAATTTGAGGTATTATCCCTTTTTTTGCAGATGAAAAAATTGAGCTCATAGAGGTTACAAAATTCATATAGTGTCATGCAGCTAAATTAGAGAAAATGTCAATATTTAAACCCAGGTCCCTTCCTCTAAAGCTCTTTCTTTCTATTGGCATACACTTCTAACCTCACAACTCCCAATATTTACATAAGTGCTTTATATTCATAATCTAGGAGGTTAAAATTAGGCAATGCAGTTACTTGCATTGTTTTGGCCATTGTATTTTCATATACCCAAATATTAATTATAAGCACTTTTTCTTACAGTTCTCTTCATTACACAGTAGCCAAAATAGATAAAATGTGCTTACCCTTGCAACTCTCCCATCGGGCTTCCCTACACATTTGTCTGTCTCGCCCAAACATTCAAAATAGGGACAGGGACATCAATAAACACACTCCTTCTACTCATGCTTCCTCTCTACTTCCTCTTAATGGAACCGTTGAGCCTCCAGCTAGGGAATCAGTTCATCTGGTCTATGCTAGCGTTTCCAGACATTTCAAAGCTGTGCCTCCCCAGGACTTCTTTGGCACTCCCAGAGCACTGTCACCACCTCCCTTCCAAGACAGCTCCCCAAGGGTCCTTTGTAGCCTCTCAGGCAGTCTACGTGGCACCCCCTGCAAAGTTCCGTCATGGGTTGACTGGGCTGAGGTCCCTGGTATTTGAGAGAAAATTAAATGGTCTTAACGATCATCTGCATATCAGATGAGATGTCAAGGAAGCAAGGACCTCAGACCGCAGTGTCTTTGCACTTAAGAGATAAATATCTTTCACTAAGTCACATTTCAATACCATGACTCTAGGGTTAGTGGTGAGGGAATATTGGAAATGGTTGTGTGAGAACTCTGTTTGCTGCTTCCCTTTTGATACTGAATACCTTCTATATTACGATCCGTGCAATAAATCTCTTCTAGAATTTCTTCCCAGGAATAATTTTGTCTCCCTTCAAGGATAGTTATGTTTTATTTATCAGAAAAAAGCTATTTCACCCTCATATGTCCCTTTTTGCCATAGCTGCTAGCAAGCTCAGGATTTAAATTTAGTGCTCAATTACATTGATTATGTCATTTTCAGTTTCTGGGGAAAAAAATTATCCTCCCTTTTCTCCTCTATGATTTCTGAGCTCTGGAGGCACTGGAAATTTAGAAAAGGGTCCATGATATCTTTTTGCTTGAATACCAATGCTTTTTGGAAATTCTCCTGGATGTCTGTTGGTGATTAAGGAAGTTAAATCCAGCTATATCACACCCTTTCTTCTCTCTTATGGATTCTTACTAATTGAGAAGGATATCAGAACCCGTTACATTATCGGTATTATTACACAAGGCACTGGGGTTCCTAATAAATACTGTTGGGTAATGCATCTTATATACAAAGTCATATTTTACCCACACTTCTAGCACAAATTATCCAAATCTGGTCTTTAGGAGTCAGTCAGCCACACAGAGGATCATGGCTTAATCCACTTCCTATTGATGACCAGAGAGAGGAAGTCAAAGAGAGGCAGCCTCCTGGACAGGCTCTAGAACAGTACGCTAAGCCATGGCCCAGCAGCTTCCCTAGGAGACCTAATAGCAGAGGTGCTGCTGAGGCCAGGCCAGTCCCGGAGAGACAGAGAAACCGTGTGTGAATCGCGTTCATGACTAGTGATCATTGCCTGGACCACCGTATGCCAGCATGGTGCAGGCAGCTCGCAGAAAGTGTTCAGCTCAGGGGTGCTCAGCTCATGACTGGTGTTCATGACTAGTAATCATTGCCAGGACCACTGCATGCCTGCATGGTGCAGGCAGCTCACAGAAAGTGTTCAGCTCAGGGGGCTATGACCAGGCTGAAATCCTGCTTACTCTGCACCTTTTTATAATTCATTCTTCCAGATGGGGTGCCTTTTTCAAGTTCACACAAAGGCTCTATATGAGCTACAGGAACCTTTCCTTTTATCCTGTTCTCATAAAAGCCACTTTTCTAGATGAGAAAGGGTAAGTTTAGGGATGGGGGAGGGCAGCTGGGAGCATGGAGCAAGTGACTAAAAGTGTTCTTCCAGTATTCTTTTCTCTTGGGGCATGGTCTCTTCCTCGCTGATTGTGGGAGGAGCCGAGGCAGTGAACTTTGTCCACCTATAATTGTAGAATGTAACAAAGAAGGATAGGACCTGAGACGAGAAAGTGGTATCTAAAAGGAGAAAAGAAGCATTGAATTGTCACTGGTTCACAGTTCACAGTGCTGAGTGAATTGTCACTCAGCAAATATTAACTTAGTGCTTACTATGTTCCAGGCACAGCACTGGGCATTAGAGTTTTGGTGAGTAAGACAAAGACCATCAGGACACCTACATTCTGGTGTCCATTCTCTGTGTTCCCTTAGGCACATTATTTCCTCACTGTGAAATGAAGTTCTATAATGTCAGCATGGTTCATGTTCTCTCTGAGTTCCAGAATTCTTACCATATGCTTAGGTCTCTGGGAAACTTTGTGAAGGATGTTCTTTCACAGTTAATGGCTTAGGATGACGTAGCCCCAGAGTTCTTCTCGTGTGTCTCATTTTAATTTTCTATCTTCTTGTGTATTAAAAAATCAAAGCCATCATTCTAATCTGATTGCCCAATTATTTGCCAAGAAAAACTGTCAGCAGGTAGCTCTACTGAATGTAGGAATCCCCGCATCAACAGACTTAGATAAATAATTCAGCATAGCTGGAGCACAGGATACAGAGCGAGGAAGGACAAGAGTAAACACTGGAGAAGAAGCAAGGGCGAGCCCAGAAAGAAGCACACGAGACAGTGAAGGCATTTCTACTGTGAAATGAGGGCAATGGGGAGAATGTTTTACAGGGAGTAACATGATCAGATTTGCATTTAAGAACAGTCGGTCTAGCTCCAGTGTGGAAAGGAGCACAATTAGAAACAGTGAGATTTCCTCAGGGCCTCTGTCAGCAATTAGGAAGGACATAATGGTGGCTTGAATTAAGGAAGTGAATGACAGTGAGGATCAAGAAAAGGAGATGCATTCAAAAGAGATTTGGGAGATCAAACATATAAGACTTGGAGACGGCTTAAATATGGGAAGACAGGGGGAGGTCAAGAAAGATGGCTTTTGGCCAGGCGCAGTGGCTCACAACTGCAATCCCAGCACTTTGGGAGGCTGAGGCAGGTGTATCATATGAGATCAGGAGTTCGAGACCAGCCTGGCCAACATGGTGAAACCCCGTCTCTACTAAAAATACAAAAAAGCCGGATGTGGTGGTACATGTCTATAATTCCAGCTACTGGGGAGGTTGAGGCAGGAGAATCGCTTGAACCCAGGAGGTGGAGGATGTAGTGAGCCGAGATCACAGCCTGGGAGACAAAGTGAGACTCTGTCTCAAAAAAAGAGGGCTCCCGAGTTTCCTGGTTTGGGCAACTGAATGGTACCTGTGCCCTGCCATAGGCCAATTGCAGTGGGCTTGAGGGTGAAATCTGGAGAGAGTAATTAAATGGGGCCAGAGAAGATAGAGGAAGGGACCTACATAGACCACTCAGCTACCCTATTTTGATGCAAACTGCATGTCCATACCTGGTTGAGCTCAGGACAACACACACCATAGGAACCGAGTAAATGAATGTTGGTGAATTAATTTTATGTGATAATCTAAAGTGAACTGTGCTGCTGATGCCTACAAACACTGGGCTCGGCTTGAAGAACCCAGCAGCCTCTAGAAATGTCCTAAGAGAACATCTTGATGAGTAGAAGACATGAAAGCAGGACTGTGAGTAAGTCCTGATGGCGTACAAATCCAGCATCCTGTTCAGTTCTCGACTCTCTCAGAGATTGACATACTCCATATAAACATCTGATTCTTATTGACTTTAATGGGATTCCCTTGCAACCCACAGATTCTAAGTTATCCCCTAGTAGTTATAATATTTGTAGAAGATGTATTATTTTACCCTGGATTGGACACTGAATGCTGTTACACTGAATTCTGACAGTAGCAGAACACAAAACAAGATCATCTTGTACTAGAATGCCACTGTTACGTGTTGATTTCTTGTAAGCCTCAGAAAATAGGTATCTATAAGAAAAGAGAATGTTTTAAAATAAAAGGTATTTAATTATAGTCTAAGAAATGTCAAACATAATCTTCCTGTGGTATTTGTTTTTTTTTTTTGTTTAATCTAAGGTCAGAGTATTTTCTTTTGGGGAGGAAGGGATAGTTTTTCCCAGGTCTGGAGATTAAACAACTTAGTAGGCTTTTCACGTTCTGCTCACAAAAAGGGGATTTGCATATGAACTTGTTTCGGCAAGAAAACACATCTGAACGTATTTCATGGGAACTATCTTTATCCACGGCAGCTTCTTTTGACTATCTTCTTCTTTTCTTCCCTTCATCCCTATAGGTCACCGGATTGAAACTGTCTCAGGACCTCGATGATCTTGCCATTCTCTACCTGGCCACAGTTCAAGCCATTGCTGTAAGATACTATAATGCCATTTTTAAAGAGACTTGGAGCCATCAGTATACCCTAGGCCACCGGCTCCCCAAGATACAGCACATGCTTTTGTGACAGAGATTCTTAATTAAAAGATTGTTTGCAAAAAAGAAATTCTTGTATGTCTGGAAGGAAATGTTGATGAAAGGCCTCACCTGCTTTAACTAATAACCTCATGTAACTAAAAGCTGAAAGGAGTTAAAATCTGTGAAGATTATACTTGTCATTTATCTAATTTGTCTTCTAAATTTAATTAAATAGAAGCAAGCAAGCAGATGCTATGTATGCTTGCATTAAGAAAGGTTGTTAAGAATGTCTGATTTATAAAATACATTATATTGTTCACTTTGCAAAAGGATTCATGATAGGGGTCCTTTAAATAGGAAGCTTCCTTAGAACATGAAAGTGTTTGTTTTTTGATAAGTAGCTGCTTAACGTGAGGTTAGGATGATTAGGGAGGAAGAGGGGAATTTACATCTAAAATGTTAGGAGTTTCTAAACTAAAGATAAATCAAAATTGGAAATGAAATCCTAAAAGCTTAACCATTGTCTAAGGAATCTTCTTATCTAGAGGTGGCTATGGATGGGCTACAAGAGGTTTCTAATCCTGAAATCACATCCAGAAGGTTGTGTGTGCGCATATGTTACAAAGTGCATTTTAGGAGAGTAGATCATGGCCTTCAGGGTCTCACAGCAGGTATGTACCTGAAATTAAGTTAATCCAGTGAGGCTTAGCCACTTCTGAAAAGAGAATAGGAATTAACAGAAAGAAAAAATCAGTTTATCTAATTTTGATTCAAAATTTATTTTTCAGTAATACCTGTTTAAGCAAATATGTTTAATGCTGTATGTACATACATGATATTCAATTATTCTGTTTCTTCACACAACTGTTTTCATAACTTTATTTCTTTAAATGATATGTATACTTATTCACACCACCAGCAGAAGTGCTTTTTTAATGCTCAGATTTATCCAGGCACCACGTATGTACAATAAAGAATGGAACTTCCCAAATAGTAATAATACTAATACTGAAGGGATATACCTTCTTTAATGCAACTGCATAGAAGTATAGAGTCAGTCAACTTGATTAAACAGCCCTTTTAGATTATACACTAGTTTTACTATATCTTCCTGAAGCAATTTTCCTGTTGGTCTAATAGCTTGGCCAATTCAGTGAAATCAGTCAGATGTCTTTATGCATGGAAACTTGGTCAAAAGCACACAATTCTGACAGCTATAAAAATGCAGGAAATGAATAGTAAGATGAAAATAGAGAAAAAAAGTGTGCATCAGTAGTAAAGATAATTATTTAGCTGTCCGGTTTTATAATAATGATAATGATGATTATGATGATAATAATAAATGAATTAAGAGGGTTTTTTGGGTTTTGTTTATTTGTTTGTTTTGGTTTTTTTTGAGACAGAGTCTTGCTCTGTTGCCAGGCTGGAGTGTAGTGGCGCCATCTCGGCTCACTGCAACCTCTGCCTCCTGGGTTCAAGCGATTCTCCTGCCTCAGCCTCCAGAGTAGCTGGGACTACAGGCGTGCGCCACCACACCCAGCTAATTTTTTGTATTTTTAGTAGAGACGGGGTTTCACCATATTGGCCAAGATGATCCCCATCTCTTGACCTCGTGATCTGCCCGTCTTGGCCTCCCAAAGTGCTAGGATTACAGGCATGAACCACCACGCCTGGCCAAGTTAAGAAGTATTTTATATTTGCCAAGCACTGTGCTAGATACATTGCACAAATTATCTGATTTAACCTTATTACGTAGATATTATAATCCCCGTTCCACAGACTGGAAACCTAAGCCTATATGTGATTAATTAACTTGTGCAGGGCCATATAGTTGGTGGCAGAGGTGGGCTTTGAACCCCCAGCATTCTGAAACAAAACTAGACATGTGAAGTACGGTCATCTGCTACATAATGTTTTGGCTAACGAGGGACTTCATATATGACAGTGATCCTATAAGAGTATAATACTGTATTTTTACTGCACCTTTTCTATGTTTAGGTATGTTCAGATACACAAATATTTACTATTGTGGTACAGTTGCCTACAGTGTTCAGTACAGTAACGTGCTGTATGGGTTTGTAGCCTAGGAACAATAGGCCATACTCTACATAGCCTAGGTATGTAGTAGGCTATACCATCCAGGTTTGTGGAAGTACAGTCTATGATGTTTGCATGACAAAATCGCCTAACCATGCATTTCTCGCAGTGTACTCCCATGGTTAAAGGACACACGACTGTACTGAGGAACTTTTGTTTTCTGATTTGTTAATGTTATTGTATAAAAGAGTCCCATAGTGGAATGAATAGTTTATATTGAAATGAATAATCTTGGAAAATCAGAATGGTGTGATACTCCCCCTTTTGAGCACATGCTAAGGGGAGGACATGAAGGATGAGGCCAAACAGGATGGACCAAGGGGCACCATCACATAGTGGTAATGATAGTTACCTTTCGTCAGACACGACTGTGTGCCAGGCACCAAACAGAGTACCTTGCCTACTGGTAGCTTAACATTGTAACCCCTTAAGTAGATGGGTTTGTTCTCATTTTACAGACAAAGGGAGGACCATTTGCCAAGGTCAAACAGCTACTGGGTGGTAGTTGGAATCTGAACCTTTCTCCATCTCACACCCAGGCTCCTGCTCTTTCCACTTTACCATGCTGCATTTTCGTTTGATCTGTTTGTAAAAGCTACATGGGTGAAATAAGCTTTCAGATATTCCTAAGAATCGTTTTTACTTAACATATATTAGGAAATACCATTAATTTGGCCAGGATTGTCTCACAGAGGTCCCTTTCCTGGTAAGAGTACTGCAGCAGAAGTCCAGAAATGTATAAATGAGGTTAAACTTAATGCAGGCAGGAGAGGGGAAGAAAAAAAGCCAGCTACATTTTCTCAAGTACCACACACTTGGAAAATCAATCTTGTATTTAATGGGCCGTACATGTATTAAAAGCTATCATATTTATTCTGTCCATTGTCTTAATGACCTTTATAATACCATGAAAGGAAGGCATTTTAAGACAGAGATTTTTCTCGATAAGGCTTTTTTGTGGAGTCAAGTGAATTGTGAGGGTTTCAGTCTGTTTTGCAAATGTATCTGAGTGTGCTGATCTTTTAGGCAAAAAAAAAAAAAAATGTGCATTTTAATGAGGTATTCTGATAACAGATATTTTCCCATCATGTTCAACTTTGGAAAAAATATTTTGTTTCATTAGCCCTGAATATTGCCAGAGCACGTATTTGTTGTCGGTCATCTAAAAGTTAAGCAAATTTCTCTCTATATGTAGTCATATCTTTGGGTGCTATTTTGTTGGGATGAAATGAAATTAAAGAGGATTGTAATCAAGTTAACTTGGGACTGTGCAAAACCCTCCATGAAGTAAAATTCTCTCTTGATCATGCTTAATTGAAAGACCTGTCAACCACGCAGTTTATCCATAGCCTGTTCATCTATAGTTTTCTTTGCAGAACAGACCCTTAAAAGGTACTATTTGCATTTGAAGTCTCTTGATTTGCATTCGGTTCTGTACATTCCCAGTGGAATAGCCTAATTTTAATTTAAATTTCTCTGTGAAAACATTTTTTCCAGAAAGGTGAGCACAAAATCATTTTCACACAAAGCCCTTTGGTGGGACATTTCAGTAGGGTGGAGTATTACACAGATTGGAGTCTGGGACACCGAAAGGGGAGGTCCTTTAAGGAACCGCCAGACTGAGTGGGAAATTCCAGCCGACAATACCACATGGGGGAGAGACAGGCTATCTGTCACAGCCCCTCTCGAGGGAGTGCCTCTTACTTGGATCATTTCTTTCCTTTTCCCAGGAAATGTGCTTTATTTTATTCTTGTCTCAGGCCTGCTAATCGCGTGCCCCTAAGTCCCTGGTTTTAGAAATATCAAAGATACCAGTTTTGCCTGACATTTCCATACAAATTAGGAGACAGCTATTCTCCCATCCCATACAGACTGTATTGCTTAGTCAAATTATATATCTCCTAAGTGGGAATAACAATATGCAGGTTTCACATTTGCCTTAAGATTAGAGATGCTATTAAAGTGCATAGCAGAGTGCCTAGCATATAGCTGATAACCAGAAGAACTCTCCTTGTTCACCTTTCGTGAACTGGACACTCTTCTACAAGTTTTACCTTTGCTGCCTACAGCAGCAGCCTTATATGGTAGGTATTATTAGATTTCATCAAGCCTAATACCACATTTTTAATTTTTTTGCATGTTGACATTTCTGACAATCTATAGAATTTTTAACTAAGTGAATATGATACCATTATTCCCATGGCAAAAAAAAAATGGCAATTGAGTTATAGAAAGGTTAAGGTATAAGAAATATGTGAAATGCCTAAATGCCAGCCTGGGTTTTTTGAATTCAAAACTCATGCTCTTAGCTACTACAGATTCATGCCGTTAGAGCAGACTGGGGTTGCCCGGAATCCACAGGCATCAAATGATCCATGGTGGACTTCAGGCATCTGTAGACCTCCTGAAATTATTTATAGTACTATTTTGTATGTGACTTTTTTTTTCTGGGGAGGTCAATAGGTTTTGGCATATTCTCAAGGGGATTCATGACCCCCCAAAAAGCTTAACAAAGAACATCTGGGAATGATCAGCCCTAGTTAGTATGTAGGATCTGGCCTTATATGGCACAACATGTTTGAATTTTTCTAAACACACTACATCTGTGGATTGTTTTTGGAGGCCCAGGTTTTACCTAATCCATATTTTTACCAGATTCATGAATAGCTTCAACAAACCCTAAAGACCTCTGGGCTAGAACTGCTGTGTCTTTTGCTCCTGAACTGCCCCTGTCCCTCATGATTTATGCCAAAGCAATTAGCATTTCATGTCCTATGGTTCCCAGATCACCCTCTGACCACTCCTGTTCCCAGGTTCCCCCATCCCCTGGGGTGACAGCTCCCTAGACAGCCTTGTCAAAGCAGGCTTCATTTACCCTTTACTCCCCACCCCCACAGGATGTGAGGTCAGGGCAGCATCCTGCTGACTTCCAAAACCCTATTCCTCACCTTGGCTAAACTCACTACATTCCTAGGTTTCAACCTGAACAATACTATCACACTTTCACTAAAAAACAAGATATTGGCTCATGCCTTCTTCTTGGTGGCTATGCCATCTGTAGAGACACATTGGCCTCCCAGATCCTTGACTTTGTTATGTCTTCTGACTTGTCTTCCCTCCCCTTTAGCAATTCACTCCCAGGTCTACACCTAGGACTTTGACATCTCCCCAAATTGCTCAATCTCTAAACATTTCAAAGACTCGCTACCCACCAAAAAATCCTCTTCCTCTATTCTTTCTGGAGCTCCTTTCTCAGGCATCATCATGTGGCTGCCCCCTTAAGGCCACATCACAGTTCATCTTCTTGTTTTTAGTCCTCATCCCAAATACATTTTGATTTTTGAACTCTAGTTTTTGAACTTTCAAGTAAATTAAGATTTTTCAGATGTTCAACTATCTTATCTAAAACTGAAGAATTCTACATTAAGATTCACTTCCATAACTCTAAGGCAATGTTCTCTTCTCAAACAATAACGGTTTTTACTGAGTTTAATGAACTTAGAAAGACAGGGATGAGGATAATGTGCTTTAGGAAGATATTAACACATAAGGACTGAGACACAAGGCTGAATTGAAAATATGGTGAAGCCCTGAAACAACCTGGGAATGGATTTGGCTCAGAAGCCTCCTTTTAGAGAACCACTACCTGGTTTCAGGTAATAGCAAAGGTAATTTTAGCCCGCAGCCACCCTGAAGCCTTGGATATCACCTTCTTTATGCAATTAGAGGCTTCTTTCCATGATTCTGCTGCTGGATTTTTTGGTGCTTTTCTTAAGGAAAAAGCCTTTAGTTCCCATTTAGTAAAGGAAGACTGACCAAGATACCATTGACTCTGTTTTAGAGTAGTATTGCAGTCACTCCTAATACAGGGCCTGGGCTATAGTAGACACTCATTAAATATCTGTTTGAATGAACTATGTTACCATTAACTGTGTTGACATTGTCAACTATTTTTGTCAGTGTTGTGTAACTACTGATAGAAGCAAATGGTGTAATTAAGAGGGTTTTGGAATCAGTCAGGCCCAAGTTGAAATTCCCACTCTATGATTTAATTAATGGTGTGATCATAGACAACATAGTCTCTGTGAGTGTCAGCTTTCTGAGATAGTGTATGTAAAGCTCTTAGTACAGTGTCTAGCACTCAGTAAACATTTAAGAAGTGTTCCCTAGTGTTTACTTATGCAACTATACTGATGCTATCTTCTGCTTCTCCTTTCAAGTTGGGGACTCGCTTCATTATAGAAGCCATGGAGGCAGCAGGGCACTCGATCAGTACTCTTTTCCTGTGTGGAGGCCTCAGCAAGAATCCCCTTTTTGTGCAAATGCATGCGGACATTACTGGTAAGTCTGGGAAGGAGGAGACAAGGTCATTTTTGGCTTGGCAGCAAATGGGCATGGCCCAGTTCTGGGTGAGGTGAGATTAGGAGGATATATATGGTATGCTAGATTATTAAAATAACCCTGAAGTCTTTATATTCAGGATGGAGAAAGTGACTTCTATGTATATCCAACCATTGAATAATGGTGAGAAAAAACACAAGAGAAGTTGGCCAGGACTAGATCTTAATTCAAGCGTTTACACAACAGTTTTGAGTACCTCTTCTGATCCACATATTGTGGAGGATATTGAAGATATGAACATGAATAAGGCATGATTCTTGCTCCCCACCACCCAGGAACTCAGAGTCTCTTGAGGAAGGGAAACAGCAAACAGGCATATTAAAGGTAGTATGGCAAAAGCTCGGAGTGAGAAAAGTACAAGGTATCATGGAAACATAGTGAGGCACCTCGTCTGGTTTGGGACCTAATGGCAGCTCAGGGCATGTGGTCTGGAAGAAGTGATAAGAAAGCTGTCTTGAAGAAAGAATGCAGAGGCTGGGTGCTGTAGGATCTGTGGGTCTGGTTGCAGACTGAATTTGAGCCCTAAGACCCTGCAATCCTGTGATTCCTTCTCAGCTCATCAGAATCAGGGATCATGATAGAGGTGCAGGGAATCACAAATAATGGGCTGAGCTCTTTCTGATAGCAGCAGACAGTGGAGGAGAAGGATCCTTATCAGAGCCCCTAGAACCCAAGGAAGGGGCCCCATTGGCAGGAGGCTTTCTCCAGGAGGTCCTCCAGGAGGACGAGGAGGCATCAGGTCCAGAGAGACAGAGGTCCAGGCCCCTTTTACTCCTTGCCCCTCTGGTGTCTCCTGGGGACTGGTGTTCTCTCCCAGGACCCATCCCTGGGTGGACAAGTACCACCAGGACAGGGCAAGATGAGGGAAAGTAGGAGAGGATTGTACCCGTCCCGTAGTCCCAACTGCAGCCTGATAAGAGCCCACTTGATCCTACCTACATTTATCATGATCCTTTCTTATCTGTCATCCCCTACTTTCTTACCTCTGACTTCTGGGCAGGTCAAAGTCCCTGCCCCATTATATCCTTGTTCCCCCTCCAAGCCACACAGATTCCTGCACATGAGAGCCTTGTCTAACACGACGGATGTAACTGATCTCTGCACATCATGAGATGAAACTAAGTAAGTCATTTATTCCCAGCCTAGAGATAAGCAGACTGAGGCACAAGTCTGAGGACAGTAAGAAAAGCATACAGTCTAAGGGCAGAACTATTGGGATGTGAAATATAGAAAATATTACCATTAACCAAGCCCCTACTATGTGTCAGTGTGAATCACGCTGTGGACACTTAATCCTCCCATGCCACCAAAGGGTAGAAATTGGTGCCCCCATCTTACAGACAAGGAAGCTGATTGGTGGGTAGGTGAATTAAATCGGCTATCTAAAGTCAAACAGGCAGTACGGGGCAGGACCAATATTGTAACCGTGGTGTGTCTGGGCCCACCGTCCCTTTATATTGTACTGCTGACCCAGGTTTCTCGACTTTTTTGCCAAGTTTATAACCGTTTGATGATGACCCCTCTTTCCTGAGGTGTCCAAAACCCTACAGAAGTGGGCCTTTCAAAGCAGAAGGAGGAAAGACATAAAAAGAGCCCAGATTGCCTTATAATTGCCCTCAGGAGAAAAACCGTAACATTTTATCTAAAAATCAGTTGACTGGTTCAGATAACTTTCAAGCTTAAAATTTCATCTGTGACATTCCAATTTCTAGCCTTCTTTTTTTTTTTTTTTTTTTTTTTTTGTATTTTTTGGTAGAGACAGGGTTTCACCATGTTGGCCAGGCTGGTCTTGAACTCCTGACCTCAAGTGATCCGCCCGCCTTGGCCTCCCAAAGTGCTGGGATTACAGGCATGAGCTACCGCGCCCGGCCCCAATTTCCAGCCTTCTGATAGCCAAAAAGCTTCCTATCTGGATGCAAGAGGAAAGATGAAAATCAGCTTTGGACAACACAGTACTCTAGAAAATGGGAAACAGGGCCTCCCAGAGCAGAACAGCTAGCTGTGAGTGACCCCGGTACTGACTCGGCACTGCAGCCCTGGACTTTGTGAAAATGGGTCATCTTCCAGGCCCTACATCGCTGGGCTGACTCAGAAGCACGGGCGGGGGTGGGGGGGAGTGCAGCGGCTTCACAGAAAGTTCTGCTTTGGAAACTGTTCTCCTCTAGGCTGTTGAATGAAAAGGCTGTTAATCGTTATTTGGATTCCGATTGAAACTGGACCTTTTGTCTCTAACTATGGACCAGTTACAGTTCCAGACAAAGGGACCTTTTCTTTAGCCTGGAATTCCTCTGCCTTTGGGAGCCTGTGACTGACAAGTGATGGCAAAGTGCATCTGCCTTTGAATGCTTTGGGTTCTGCTAAACTCATTAATGCATCAGATAAAATAGTTCACATTCCAGCCAAAGCCGCCCTCTTCCTCTCCTTCACCCAGCACTCAGAGAAAAGAACACATTTGCATTTGTCCCTGTAAAAGGCACGTACACAAGCAGCCAGTATAGAGGTAGTGTCATTGGTGCCTTTAAACATTGTATTGCTCTAGTTTTCCTACAGAGACAGAGTTAGGGAGGACTGTTGACCTGGAACATGATTCTCAGAAATGCATTGAAAAACACATTGGAATTTGGGAGATTTTTTTGGAGATAGCGTGGAACAGTGGAAGAAGCAGGAGATCAGCTCTGTGACTTTGGGCAAGTTACTTTACCTCTCTGAGTCTCAGTTCCCTCTTCTGAAACAAACAAACAAACAAAATTTTCATCTCCCTCATGTAGATCACTGCTCCTCAGCTCGCAAGTTTGTGAGCATCAAACTCTGTGCCTAGACCAAGTAGGTGATCAGTAAATGTTAGTTCCCTTGTTCCATCTAGGAAGCCCCGTGCCAAAAAGAAATTTGAGGGAAAAAAAAAGCAATTTATTATTTTGAAAGTGAATCTTTGCCATGTTGAGAACAGCCTGCTCTGTACAAGCAGGGAGAGCAGGGCTTTGCCAGCTTGGGAAATGTTGTCTACATGAGGAGGAAGAACCTCCTTGTACCCTGGTCATTTGGTTAACTGTGGTTTCAAGAAATACTTGGTATGTACTAAGTAATTGTAAGTTTGCCCCACTGACTTGGGACTAAATGTTCCTTCTTCTAAGTTTTATTTTTTAGTACTGGTAGTTTCAGTAGGGGTTTCCCTCTTCTGGTCTTACTCATTATTTTAATTATTTGTTCTTTCATTTATTCACTCAAAAGCATTCTCTGAGCACACCAGTGCGCCACACCCTGAGGTTGGCACAGGGATGCTAAGAAGAACAGTCATGTCCATCCAAGAGGTTCTTTATAAAACACAGAAAAAGTGCCCTTGGTCTTATGACCAATATCCAGAGTGAGTAGAGTGGGGACCCAGAGGATAAGATGTGTCAGTGTCAGTCAGGTCCAGGCAGAGAACAGATACACCCTCCAATTAGGTTAACTGGAGGGAAGTTGAATAAAGAGTCAGTGTACAGAACTGTGGGCAGGGTGCTGGAAGCCCAGACAACCAAGAAGTACCTTGGGATACTAACAGCGTTTCCACCCCTGGGCTTGCAAGGGTGAGGGTAGGGAGCAGGCAATCTGAGCCTGGTGGGATGTGTGAAGAGGGCAGCCCAGCAGAAGCTTAGTCAAGGATGTACCTAGAGGGCAGGGGTCCACAGCTCTGATCCCCACTGGCCAGCCTCCCAGGCACAGAGTAGGTGGAGGGAGGAAGGGAAGAGGTCAGATTGGTCTTAGAGGCAAATGGAAGCAGTGGGTTGATTTCACCCTGGGTAACAGGTGTGAGGAGAGACTTCAGAAGTAAGGCAAACTTTAAGAATAACAACTAATGCTAATTTAGTGCTTTCTCTAAGCCAGGCACCGTTTCAAGAGCCTTATTATAATAACAATTTTAGTTCTCACAGCAACTCTGAAATAGGTGGAATTTTAACCCCATTTTTCAGATGAGAAAGCTGAGGCACAGAAAGGTTAGGTAACTTGCCTAGGATCACACACCTAAGTCAGTGGGGAAGCCAGGATTCAAACTCTGGCAGTCTGGGTTCAGAACACTTTGGGCAGCAACTTGAGAGCTGACAGGGGATTCACCAGGTTCACTTAGGTCTCTGGTTCGCAAGGGGAGGGGCCTGTGAGTAGTTCCTCCCTGCCCACAACTGGAGGAGCTTTTGGCAGGGTAGGAAGGCCTGGGAAGTAAATGGTGTTTGGAGGCACTGTCTTCAAAAACTCCCCAGGTCCATAGGGTAGGCTGGGTGGTCACAGTCATACACCCATCTGTACCATTCCTCGGATTCTTCAAAGGCTTGTAGCCCTCTCTCCTGCTGGGGTCAGCACAGCCCTTCAGTGTGGCCTGGCATCTGTCCTTCCCCTCTGGATGGTTGATGGGAACCTTTACTGTCCCTTCTCTACTTACCCAGTTTTTAGCCCGGGTCTAGTACATGCAGAGAGGCTTCACTTGCCGTCCACCTGAATTCTAACAGTAGCAGCCATCATTTCTCCATAGCTTGCTGTAGGCCAGGAAATGTGCTAAGCACAACCAACTATGTGCCCTCTCATTAAGCCTCACAACACACCTGTGTGGTACATCTTATGATCATTCCCATTTTGCATTTGGGGAAACCAAGGCTAAAAGAGTGTAAGTGACTTGCTGGACACAGAGCTAGTGGAACCAGGAAACAAACTCAGGTCTGAGCTTCTCCCAGCATTCCCACCCGACACCACGTTGGCAGTGCCTTAAGCCCCGGCCCAGATGAGGGCTGGTATTTCTAAATTCTCTGGGGTGTCTGTGGGAATTTGGTCCCCTGCCCTCTTTCTCTGGGTAGCTGGAGGAAAGAACTGAGTAGGGAGGTAATGGGATGTAGAGAGAGTGCCTCAGGAAAATCTCAGACAAGATAGGAAAAGAAATTTAAGCTTTGGGAAAATAACTCTTACGGCTTGACTACAAGAAGGTTTTACACCACAAGGGTACCTCTGTAAAGTTTGCTGCCATCTCCGGATTAGCAGACCAATCTATACATTATAGACCTAAGAATCCTAAATTATTTCTATTAATCTTAAACCTACCATGAACCCTCAACCTCTGGGCGTTAGCATACGGAGGGCTCCTCCCTGCCTGGTGGACCCCTGCTCACCCTTCAGATGCCTGTTTAAGCCTCATCTCCACTGTGATCTGTGATGACCACTACCCCAGAAATGTGTTCCCTCATCATTCAGTCACTCACCGTGTGCTAGATACTGGTCTAATGCCAGGGATTCAGCAGTAGACAAAACAGGGTCCCTCCCCTCATGTAGCTTAAGTTCTTGCAGGGGAGACAGACATTAAACAAGTAAGTAAAATACAATGTTGGAATGAAGCAAAATACAATGTTGGCATGAAGCAGTTAAGGGGGTAAGAAATATTGAGAGAAGTTGTAATTTTAAATCTGATGGCCAGGGAATGCTCAGTAGGAAGGTGATGTTTGCAGAAACACTTGAAGGAGGGGCCGGCAATTAGCATGTGGGCATCGAGGAGGAAGTGTTCCAGACAGGGAACAGCATGGGTAAGGGCCCCGAAGCACACTCAGGAAGCAGCAAGGAGGCCAGGACTATGTGGCTGGAAGGAGAGAAGGAGGATATCAGAGGGGGAGAAGTGGGGCCAGATCTGGGAGGGAGGGCCCCTTGTCAGCCACTGTAAGGACTGTGGCATGTACCCTGAGAGAGGGGAGAAGCCCCTGGAGGGATGAATCGTACCCTGTCTTGCTACCTCCTTCCCTTAGCACATCTCAGTTAAAGAACCAACCCCCTGGTTGGAGAGAGACTAGCCTTCCTCTCTCTCATCCATCTCTTTCTGAAACCTGAATAGCAGGGCACAGTGCGATTCATCTCAGTATTCCCTAGGCCAGCAAAGCACTTAATAAATATCTCTGGATCTGAACTTGAATCAAATGGCAGGTAGCAGCTTGCAGAAGCCTGAAAAACCTGGGCACTGAGGTCTCATGAGTTGATATATATGGTGTTGGCTCCCTTGGGCCCTTGGCTACTGCACCAGCAGGCACAGGCAGTGAAATCTTTTAGAACCAAATAATCCCAAGGAACAAGGAAGGGAGGACTGTGGGGAGTCGGGAGGGGGGCTGCTGCTGCCTGATGTCAGGTGTTTTTGCCACTGTAGCTGCTTGCTGGCTCCTCATACTCCCCTGGCTCTGCTCCCTAACCAAGGTGTGGCCTTGTCCTGCGCAGGCATGCCTGTGGTCCTGTCGCAAGAGGTGGAGTCTGTTCTTGTGGGTGCTGCTATTCTGGGTGCCTGTGCCTCAGGGGATTTCGCTTCTGTACAGGTATGTGAAGACCAGGGGGTGGGCTGTGGCTCCTCCCCTGTCTGAGGCCAACCTTCCTCTTGACAGCAGCTCGCATTTTACAAAACACACACACAGGATATAATTAAGAAATGATAGGTTCCAGCCAGGGAAAGCACAAACACTTCTAGCCTCAGACATATTTATTGCAGTTTTCATTTGACTTGGCCTCAGTTCGTGTTGGTCGTTCTGTTTTTCAGTTGTTTTTGTTTTTTATTTCTTCTTTAAAATACCTTTTAAATTATTCCTTTTAAATTTCTCCTTGACCACTTTTCTTTCAGCACATGAAACAGGTAAGCCTCAAAACCTCAGTTTTTCGTGTGTATTTCAGATTTTTAAAAACTTATGGCAATCCCACCATTTTCCAAATACCTTTAAGGCCTCTATCAACAAGAGATACAAATGACAATGTTAGTATTAAATAAAAAAGGAATTAAAAGGGAAAATAAGGAACAAAGATATAGGAAGAAGGAAACAATTTGGTGGCTGTGATTAAACACATAATTTGGCTCTGAGCTTCCTGGCAGCCAAGACAAAAAAGAACACATGATAAATTGCATAATTCTTATTTTCAAAAAGAGGAAACATACTAGTTTCTGGTGAGAGGCAGAACTTTCCCTCCTACCAAATTGCAAAAGACTTTGCACACATGGGGCTTTGTGGAGAGGTTCTGAGTGCTGAAATAATACAACAAGATAAAGAACGAATGTGATGTGGAGGCTAGGAGTGTACAGGCTCTGGCATTAGACCACCTGGGCTCAAATCCTGGCTTGACTACCTGCCAGCTCTTGTGGCCTAAACACTCTTCTCTGTACCTCCACTTCTTTGTCTGTAATAGTAATTAACAGTACATCATGAGTTCTTTCTGTGTATCAAGCATGCTCATTTAGTCCCTGCAACAACTCTATTATCACCATTTTATGGTTGAGGAACCTGAGGCATAAAGAAGTTAAATAACTTAGCCTAAATGAAACGGTAGTAAATGCCAGAATCAAGAAGTCTAGCTCCCACTTCTCAACTGAACGTTCAAAAGATATTTGTTCAGCTAAGCAGCAGAGTGTCCAAATGACTTGCTCATGGTCTCAATAGCCAGGTAGCTAGTAGCTCCGTAATTAGAGTTTCATTTATTGTGAACCTCTTAATGTGCCAGACACTGTGCTAGGTGCTTTTTGTATAATCTTCCTAATACCTATAACAATGCTTCATGAACCACAGAGATTGGGCAATAGAGATCCAGAAAGCTTACAAAACTTAAGGGTACACTGGTAGGAACAGACAGATTTAAAACTGTGATGTTGTTTGTACTGCATTTTGGAAAATGTGGTACACTACACACTATCCAAGCCTCTGAAACTAATGACTGTGAAATCTCCCTCACAAGGAATTAAATCCACTCATGAATTCTTGTGGGTTCTCAGTGAATCTTTTAAAAAGATGGTATAGTTTAATTCTTGACTTTTTCTGGATAGTCTCGTCCTGTCTCAAAAATATCACATGGAGATATTTGTTGTCGAAATATCAGTAAATGGTCAATTATTATTTTAGTGTTATCAGTGTAGGAGATGTTCTCACAATTAGGTATCTTGCCCTTCCTGTGACAAATTATAAAAGTTAAAATGGGAGGGATACTTACTAAGGTTCTGCAGAGGTTACCCTGTGTTGTGAACTGAGTATTTGTATTCCTGCAAAATCTGCCCTGACCCTCAATGTGATGGTATATGGAGGTGGGTCTTTGGGAGATAATTAGGGTTAGATGAAATCATGAAGGCAGGAGCCTAGTCTCATGGGTTATGAAGGTCTGATGGGCCCTTATACAAAGACACCAGAGAGCTTCCTTATTCTCTCTGCCATGTGAAGACACAGCAAGAAGTCCATTTCTACAAGCCAGAAGAGGGCTCACACTAGACCCTGACCTTGCTGGCACCCTGATCTCAGACTTTGAGCCTCCAGAACTGTGAAAACACAGATTTCTGTTGTTTAAGTACCCAGTCTATGGCATTTCATTATAGTAGCCTGAGATAAGACACCTCATTTAATCTTGACAGTCATCCTGCTTGCAGGATGCATGCTTTTATCCTTCCGTGATAGGAAACCAAGTTTCAGAGATGTTTGAAGTAATTTGTCCAAGGCTACACAGAAAGGGTAGAAGCAGAATTGAAATGAAGGTCTCTCTGGGTCTATATCTTATCCTGATTGTCATTCTTTTTCTAATGTGTTCGATTGTTTTTTCTTTAAAAATATTTTCTGACTTCTTAAGTGTTCAGTGGTGTATTTTCTGAAAAGAAATGCCATAGATCACAAATCAGGAGATAGTCTGTAGCTCAAACAGAGAATAGCATGTCAAGATGAGGCTGCTATACCAGGTGCTTCATACCATGACTTATGGCTTCATTGATATCTTATTCAAAACTGGGATCTCCAGCTCTAAAGGAATTCCATTTACATCTTCCCCTAACTGGAAGCTGAGCTTAACTCCACACTGACATCTTGGCTACGTGAGATTTGCTGTTAGTCTTCTGGAACAGAATCTAAGATATGGCAGATCAGATTTGGAACTGATGACTTGAGTAGCAGCTGCAAGGCTCACAGCGTTGTAAAGACAAGCTCATGTCTCCTATTCAACCCAAGGATGAGTGTGCCTGTCCTGATCGTTTTCAGGAGACACAATCTAGTAAAGGGAGCCCCCAGCTGAGAGAGGCCTGAGGTTTTATCTGTCGTCACTTACCTGACAGAATCCCCATAGTCTGGAGTTCTGTGCTTGCTTTACTATCCTCAGACAATGTCATTTGTTCTCTCTGGGTACTTGTTTTATTTGTCTGTTTTATGTATTTTTTTTTAATGTTTAAATAAGAATTGCCACCCATATGGGACTATTGAGATAAAGAGCCTTTGAAGGTTCCAGTGACCTCTCAGGTGTAATCAATGTCATTAGAATGATAAAATGTTTGGAACTGCCTTGAAAATGAAAATGTATGTAGACTTAGCATCATTTGCTCCACTCCAAAGAAGAGGGGCTGACCTTTGTGCCTCAGGTCTGGGGACCAGCTCCAGATTCTGGCAAGGTCAGGCAAAACCGAATTGCTTTCTTTCTGTGATTCATATTTTCAACCTGAACTTCAACACAGTCTTTTCTTTGAACTTCAGAGACCCTGGCTTGGTTTGCAGGGTGCCTGCCTTTCCTTTCTTCAGAAAGTTGAGCAATTCCTGCCAGATGTTTTGTCTTCTCATGGACCACACATCTGGTGGTTAGATGGAGGATTTCACTTCTTATCTAGATAGGCCGATTTTGGTAGACTCAGCCAGAGTCACCTCCTTCAGATGCTGGGAAGGCTGGGGAGAATCCAGAGGACCCAGACAATAGAGGTAGGGAAAAGTTTTATATGCTTGAGGAGACAAGGTTTCCGAATTTCACAGGCCCCTGAATGGATGATTTTCAGCCAGGGGTGGAGTCCTATACCTTTCTTGGGTGATATCAATGGATCCACAGCTGTAGATTTTGCTTGTAGCTATTGTAGACTCTGTGTATGTCAATTCTGGGAGAATTTTATCAGGGAAAGGGAGACTGGATGGAATTTTCTGGTGAGGCCTTAATGAAAGATTGGCCAACAACAAGATCTATTGATATTGCAAATTTTGAAACATGCTGACAATTCCTAGCTTCCTTGTTCTGTTCTTTTATCCATTCAGATTCTCCTTCTCTTAGTTTGTCTCTGTCTCTCTTCCCCTGTCCTTTCCTGCTTTCTCTCCCTTTAGACATCTAAAGTCTTCTTACTATTTCTTTGTCAAATTCGGATCTCACAAAGGAGACTGATACACCCATTCGTTCATTCTAAAGAACACAATGACTAATGCTATCTTAAAGAGCTGTCCCTCTTTAGAAAGGGTGTTTTCCTTTTAGTAGTTTTCAAAACTGTGTCTTTACTGAAGAGTACAATCTCCTTGAGGACAAATATTCTCGAAGGCAAATCATGATCACCTTTATATCTGCAGTGTAATGAATAATATGGAATCAAGCCACAGATATGCTGCTCTTACGGTAAAAGTTTAGCTATTGAATAGGTGGGAGGGGACACAAAGAAGGCAGTCCACTTCCCCTCCCTTTACCCTTAGGAATGTGGAATCCCTGTAGTCTTGACCTCTGTGACCTTTCTACTTGATCCCTCCCCCATCATCAGTAGAGTACAAAATGATCCTCTATAATTCTGAATATCTTGGAAAACAAATAATTATAATTAGAAGCTGAGAGTGTTCCATAACACTTCTCTAGGCTCCCAGGTCCTGGAAAATCAACAAACTGGAAAAAAACTAAGTTTATGAAATATCACTATGCTTACACTTTCTAAACACAGACAGTTAAAAGATTCTAAGAAATACAAGGACAAATAAATAAAACAAGAAGCAGTTTCAAGTCATTGTGAGAGAAAACCCAATCAAATGGCAAAGAGACAGCAACATGAAATGACCCTCCACTTTCTGTTTCCTTTAGGCCTCCTGCAGATGTCATTAACTTTCTGTAATTTCTTATCTTCAGGGGCAGTTTTTATTCAAGTCTTTTTAGACAAAACAAGCTTTAATTCCAGCAGTGGTATTTGTCTTGAACCACTACCCCTCACCCTTGAAAAGAAGGAGTGGAGGAAGCATCTGAAGCAAAAATCAGTAAAAGGAGACAGTGACAAGAGATCAAAATGCATTCAGCAGTCAGTTTAAGGGGAGTACCAGTGTAAAGAAAATAAGCCCTTGGAATCAGCCAATTAATCACAGACCTTCCTTCCTCCCACTGTGTGAGCGTTGCCACCCCTGTAAATCACTGACTCCATGCACTCCCACCATCAACTTTCCCTGTCACGTTCCAGACAGACTCCTGTGTCTTCAAGACCAATACATATAAGTGGCCAGTTGAGAGCTGTGATTACTCACCCTTTCTGTAATGTGTGCCCACAAGATAAACCATCCATGCCGACCGCAGTGGTCGGTCTACCCTTGAGGTCAGTCCTTGCAAACATCCTCATTGCTCAGCTGAAACCTCTCCTTCTGTTCTTTTTCATGAAATTCACTTCATTTAGAGCCAGTTATACTTATCACCTGTTCTGCATTTCAGAGCCTATGATTTTTGTGTACAGCATGTCTCCCATTCTGTTTTATTTTGTAAGAGTCAACTTTCTGTGATTTTTTTTTTTTTTTTAGCTCTGTTTGGCTTTCTGTCACCATAAATACCAGTTTTGCTATTTGCAAAATAAAGCTGATTATCATTATCTTAGTTTCCAGAGGTTAGGAAAAACTGAAATACTTAGATGTTCAGAAGTATGAAACCATCCCATTTCTTAGTGCATTAAATTTAATTTACTTGCACTTTTTTTTTCTTTTTCTGGAATACTAACATTTCATGTTCATTGGGGACAAAAGAAAATGTAATTAAGATGGAAGAAAATATGAAAACATTTATCTTGTTATCCTAAAATAATATATTTTAAATTATTTAGTTATTAACTATATAATATTATGGTTTCTGTTCTCTTAGTCTTTTTGTACATATTTTTAAATCATTTTATAGTTTTAAATTACAAAACATATTATACAATGCATAAAGTTTTATCTTTATAGACCTTTTTCCTATACTCAAAAATATGTAGTAACCTTCTTTATTTATCATTTTTGTAGGCTGCATAATTTTCTACCTGATAGAATATATTATAGCTTATTTCACCAGTCCTCCAGACTTGAATATTTAGGTTTTCTCCATTGTTTTAAAGAATGCTGCAACTGACATCTCTGTAACTAAATGTTTGCACACATCCTAAATTATCTCTGTAAAATAAAATTAGAGGCATATAATTGTTCCAGCAAAAAGTGTGCCCAACATTTAGGGTTCTGATACATAGTAATAATTTATACTCCCATCAGTAGGGTCTGAAAACTCAGGGTTTACATTTCTTGTATATAAGGAATCTCTTGCCATGGATTTTAGTTCCATTTTAGTTCTGTTTAGCTTTCATCTCCAAGCCTCTTATAATCCTACTTATTTCACATATGGTCCTGATATTATCAGCTTTTTTTTTTGTTTTTTTTAGTAGCCTTTTGCCCTTTGCTGCTTAAGCATGTGTTTCTGGATGAGATTCTGATTCCTAATTAAATAGATTCAGATTACTGATTGAATTTTCTGAGTATCCTGTCCCATATGTCAATGTCCCTCAGAAAGTCAACAGAAAACTTTGGAAGGGCATAATAATTAATCATTGAAAGAAGAATTCAATTAAGAATATGAAGTTGGACCTAACATTCATTACCCTTATTGCCACACCTGGTTAACAATACATTATTTTTTTTAAGAGTTTTCTCGACCCCTCCGGGGAAGAAAAAAAAAAAAAACAGAATAAAACAAAAATAGATCAAGTTCTGATTAATTATAAAACCTCTGGTTCCAATCCAGTTTGCAGAATGATACCATGGATATAAAAGTCAAAACATTAGCTGAAAATTGTAACTTTTTAATGAAATTATTTCAATATAAGATACATATCATTTGACTCTCCTGTTCCTTACAGAGTGATCCAAAAACAGGACCTGTTACTTTCCATCTATTGTCATTCTAGAGTCCTTGAAGCAACCCAGTGGTTGGTAGCAGCGACCTTTGTGCAGATGAGGACTCTGAAGCACAGAAATGTGGTATAACTTGTTTAATACAAAGCCCATGCTCTTTGTATTCCATCAGACCATATCCTATAAATACATACACATTGCTAGGGAAGTACACGATGGCAACTCAGACACCTCTCACAAGGTGGTATGGTTTATAAAAAATAGCATTACACATTTGTCATCATTCCTTGGTTGAGTGTCCCACACAGAAATAAAAATAAGCAGGGTGACCTCTTTGGTATGGAAATATTCTAATTCATTTCCCCAGAGAATGACCATACTCACTGGTATTATTTTGCTCTACTTATTTGCTTTTAATCATAATATATGCCTGTTTACTTTTTATAGACATAAAAAGGTAGATTTAAAAGGTACCTATGCTCTTTAGGTAGATATAAAAAGCACTTTAATTAAGAACATGAATTAAAAGATACTTCAATAATGAAGTACAATAGATTAAGGAGTACTTTAATAGACTAAAAGAACTTGAATTAAAAGATACTTAAATGCTGTTGTTATTAACACAAAGATTTAGGCTAACAAAACGTATTTTCCCAAATATCTCTCTCACCTCCCCCCTACAATTTTTATTCAGGAATGTAAGAATTGGGCTTTTATAAAAGCAACCAATGGCTAAACATCTACTAAGTTCTTAGAAACTTTGAAGGATTACAGAACTCTCTTTCTATAATAAGATTTACCTGTTTGACTTGATTTTGTTAAATAGGGTACTTCATACTGATGTAAACCTAAACAAAAATGTTTAAGATTTATCTCATAGAAAGAAGTGCCTGTCAGTAATTAATTCCTCACTCTAATTACTGTTTATGCCTTTACTTTTTATTATAAACGTTCCTTTTGGAATAAACTAGAAATGGGGTTTTTTTTCTTTACACTAAAATAACTGGTGAATAGCAATGAAATCCGTGCTATATAGTATTCAACACAGTAAATTAAGCTATGGATTCAAATGAGAGATCAGAAAAGACAAGGCTTTTAGTTAAATCAGTAATATTGTGTGATTGCGAAAATTGCCTTGAAAAATACACACACACACACACACATATACACGTACATACTACTAGAAAAAGTTTGAGGTTCGATTCAGAGTGTGGAAGGTACAGTGTCTTAAAAGAGTTTCAGTAGCAGCATTTAGGCAAATGATCAAGAATATGCAGAAGAAAACAAAAGAAATCATAATTATAGTTTCCTAACAGAGGTATTTGATCCTCTGCAGTGAATAATAAAAAACTAGCATGCGCTAGGATCAGAATCTTGAGTAGCATGTATTTAATTGTATGCATTTCAAAGAAATTTGAACATTTTAAAAAGTTATACCATATTAAAAGTTGTATAGATCACGCCTGTAATCCCAGCACTTTGGGAGGTCGAGGGGGGCAGATCACGAGGTGAGGAGATCGAGAACATCCTGGCTAACACGGTGAAACCCCATCTCTACTAAAAATACAAAAAAAAAAAATCTAGCCGGGTGTGGTGGCAGGCACCTGTAGTCCCAGCTACTCAGGAGGCTGAGGCAGGAGAATGGCCTGAACCCAGGAGGCGGAGCTTGCAGTGAGCAGAGATCGCGCCACTGCACTCCACCCTCAGCGACAGAGCGAGACTCCATCTCAAAAAAAAAAAAAAGAAAAAGAAGTTGTATATAAAGACATTTTCTATAATATTATAATAATTTTACAAATGAGGAAACAGGGTTAGAGACAGTAAGTGAGTTACCAAAGCCAATGGCTAGAAAGTGATAGAGCCAGAATCCAAGTACTAACCTGAGATTCCCAAACCAAGGACTGTTCAGCTCAGCCACAACTGGAAATGGACTCTTACGGAGGTAAGTGATTACCATTATTTTAAAAACTAGTATCAGAAATAGATGACAAGAATTTAAATGTATATCAAAATATCCCTTTGGTAAATGTTGGTGTCCTCACAGGTAAATAGAAGGCACCCTCAAATTAGAGTAATTTGAGAGTGTTTAAAAGAGGGACTGTTTACAAAATTGCAGTCATAGAGACAGAGAAATCACTGGGAGAATGTGACCCTGGGGTTTGTAACAGCTGGGCCTGTAGAGGCGAGCGAACAGTGCAGTTACTGGAAGCCCAGAAAAGAGGGCTGTGTGGAGACTGCACAGTGACCCTGGAAGAAAAGGGCTGCACTGTTAACCCTATTCTCCCTCTATTCTTCCTCTCTCTAATCTCCTGCCAGCCTCACCATTGGCTGGAATCAGTCAGAGAGCAAGGGAACCTGTTGATGTATTCTGTATAAGGCCATATCTCTAAGCTCAGAGGAGGGTGGGAAAAGATCTTCAGAAGCCCTGGGAGATATTCAACTGAGTCACCCAGCCTGGACTATTCAGAGTGGTCTGCAGGCTAGAGGACAGTCTCTAAATGGTTAGTTCAGATTTGCTGTGAAACAAGGAACTTGCATCAGAATGTAAATCAATTATGTCACCAAGTGTACTGTTTAGTTCAGCTGTCATTTTATTCATAGCAGGATGTTCTCAATTAAGGAATCGGTGTGCTGGCTTACATCCTGGGGCAAACTGCTTTCACCATTACAGACGGGCCCTTTGAATAGCACTGAACTAGAATCCTTGCTCTGTAGGTAATGATAAAAACACTGGAATCCCTTTCTTTGCTTTGATTTTCCTACCTTACCTTCTGCTAAAGAGAAGAAAACAAGTATTTGTCTGTACCTATCCTGAGCCTGGCACTGTGCTAAGGTACTTTAGATGACATTTAATTCTTGCAAGTTAGATAATTCACTTCATCTTTACAGACAAGAAACAGGCCCAGAAAGTTTAAGTCATGTGCCTATGGTCTAACAGCTAGCAAGTGACAGAGCCAGCACTCAAGTCCAGATCTGACTCCAAAGTCCATGCCCCTCACTGTTTGTAGGCTATCCCAGGACTGTGCTTAAACTTACCTGACATTAACACCAAGAAATAAAGCAGCGTTGTTGGAGGATTGCCTTATATGGAGACCTATGACTATGTTCTGTATACATATGCTATTCATGATTCCGGGGAATAGATACAACCCAGCTCCCCCCAAATCAGATAGCACTGTTTGTGAATATGATGTTACTCCATGTTATAAGGCCTTGCCCAGCCCAGCCAGCCAGGTCAGAGATGAATTCAGTTTGTTTCTAAGTGGCTGTTGTCTGTTGCCATCTCTTTTTAAACCTGGGAGGTCGAGAAGAAGATAGGGAGAAAGAATTCATGAGAGGGATGCATTTCCTTAGAAATGTTATTAATTGGCTGGGCAAAACAAAAGAAGGAAATAACATAGCTGCTCCTTACTAAGTAAAGGCATCTTCTTCCCTTATCTCATTAAAAATTAAAAGCACTCTTGGTTTAAGTAGGGCAAATTAGTAATTAAGTGCTATATAATGAACTTGTATAAACAGAATATTGAAGGGGAAGCCAAATTAATCACTCTGCTGGCTTGTTTTTGCCCCCATTAATGCACCTTTTACTCAGGTCCTTCCTGTGATACCAGGATGCATTTTCTGCTCTCCTCCGCTGCTGGAGATTGGGTGGGCTGTGATAGCCTGGCTGACAGATGACAGTGGACTAGATCTGGAAAAGTCGTGTGTGGGGGCCTCAATTCAAAGTAGGTGATGAGGATGGCTGTTTCATTTTTTAAGCCAAAGCTCATCAGTACAAGCCTACATGTGACAGGAACATCCTTAGACAGTAGCAGGACAAGGAAGAATTAGACACAATGTCAGTACCCAAGGAATTCCCAGTCTACTGGTGGGGGGAGGTTGGACACAGATGAATACAATTGTGAAAAAGTCTAAGGTAATGGCAAAGACTATTTGCTTGGGCTCAAATCTTGGCTCTGCCACTTACCTTGGGTGAGTTACTTAGTTTCTCTGTGTCTCAGAGGCCTCACCTGTAAAAGATAACAGTAGAGATCTATTATCTTGTAACTCATGTTGTAAGGAGTAAACATGTTACTGCATATAAAGCAAAATAGTCCTATTAATGTTGGCTATTCTTTAAGTTGCAATTACTCTGTAATGGAATGGTGGAGCATTTGAGGAGTGACTTCCACTGTCTTAAGAGGGCTGGGAAAGTCTTCAAGAGGAGGCAGCCTTTGGCTGGTGATGGAGCTAGGACTCAGGGCACCGTGGGAGCCCCCAGGCCTATGCTCTTCATCTTTGCAGCAAAGTGCCTCCTCTGAAAGCAGAAGAAAGAGCTTGGGCCTCAACCCAGGACAAATACCTCTCCATTTCAGCTCAACATAGTAAATACTAGTAATGACGGCTGGTTCCTCAGTCTTGTGATATTTTAGCAACTACCTGCCAAGTATGTGGGGTAAGGAGTAGAAAGAGTAAGTGAGCTGAGTCCATCACAGGCAGGGTAAGAAGAAATCAAATGGAGCAGCAGAAAGTAGCCCTCTAAGTCACCTTGCTGAACCTCACAGTGGTGGTATCTCCTGGGCTTGCTAGCTGTGTGAACACACCTGGCTGGGCAAGCGACTTAATTTCTCTGAGCTCAGTTCCATATTAACTTACCCCATTGAGTTTCTGCAAAGATTCTGTGAATGAAAGCACATTTAACACAATGCCTGTTCAGCAGAAAAGTACTATTATCATTCCCTGTGTTCATTTGATCTTCACCACAACCCTATGAGGTAGGTGGTATCATTGTGCCACTCTATTAAGCAAGAAATTGAGGCACCAAGTTATTGAAAAGCTCACCTAAGATCACCTAGACGGTTAGTGGCTGAATGATGGTTTAAACTCAAGTGGGCTGGCTCCAGCCCTGCCCTCTGCATATTCCCCACAGCCCTGTGCTTTGGAGGGCACCTATAGCTACATTTGCATGTCACATGCTAGAAATAGGGTAGATGCTTCTCAAGTATGTCCAGACCTCTCACTCACTATTGAGGAAGAAGTTCTTTCCTTCTGTTTGAGGGAATGGTGGGGCAGAGCCTACAGCTATGGTGACCCTTTGACAGGTGGGGCAGGTAGAGCAGGCGGAAGTGACTCACCAGAGAGCATTAGCCCTAGGATGCAGTAGGAATGCAGCTGTTGCACTGATCTTGGCAGTTTTGCTTAGCGAACAGAACAATTAATTTGTCATTCATACTCTGCTTCCATAAAGGATTTAAGAAAGCATACAATAAGTGACTAAATAGGTTACTGGAATAAAACTCACAAGTTAGAAACAATGTAAAAAGAGGAAAATACACACACACACACACACACACACACACACACACAAACATGGGACGATACCAGCAAAGGACAAGGTGATTTGATTCTGTATCAGGTAGGAGAAAAGTACTAGAAAAGTATGAATACTAATATTTGTACTCAAAGTACTGCCAAAGGATGTTGAAAATCAGATTGTTTAACTCTAGATTGGTGAGTGCCACACCAAATATCTATGGGACATATCTGGCTGATCTATGGTCTCTGACCTGGACTAGGCAGTTATTATTATATTTTTAATGAGGTCTCACTCTGTTGCCCAGGCTGGAGTGCAGTGACATAATCATGGCTCACAGCAGCCTCAAACACCTGTTCAAGCAATCCCCTAGGGGGTTATTTTGACTGAACTCCATGCAAGCAAGGCAAAACCGGGAAACATGTGAAGTCATGTGGAGTCAAAGAAGTATACCAATTCTTTAAAAGAGAGCACGTTTTTCCTTATACCAAATTCTAAAATACTTATTTCTTTAAAAAGGAACTTAGAAATCATTCCATGGAACTCTTATAGAAGAAGGCAGAATTCATTATATACCACCTTGCTGAGAGCCTAGATCATGACATTGAAACCTGACTTTGGGTCTAGGATAGGCTGGGTTTATAGCTTTTTGGAGATGTCACTTGATAACTCAGGGATACCAAGAATACCCAGTTTGGTAGATAGATAGCATGTCCCTTCACCTTTTCCCATGAATATTCTTTCCCTTGGCTAGCTTTGCAAACAAAGTTGTGTTACTGACCTAGGAGTGTCTCATAGGACCTCAGTACTAAAGCTTTGTACCAGCCTGGCATCAGAGAAGTGCTAAAATGAAGCACCCATCAATCAAGAAGGGCAACAGATGTTGAAGCATATCAAATGTCAGTAAACAGCAAGCCCACAGAGACTGCTGAACTTGGCATCCTCATAGCAAAAATACCCTGGTGCCTTTAAGAGAGAACGCTGTGGACTTTTATAAACCACATTAAGTGATTTATTTTTTTCTCCATTTGGACAATTGCTACCCTATGAAATATTTTCCCTGAAAGACAGTCTGCTCTCCTCTATTTTTTTTTTTTTAATCTCTACTTTTTTAAGGGCAACCTTAATGCTCACAGAGTGTTCTAGGCTCTCAGCCCTGGATATAGGTCTCCAGTAATTGAGAGGAGTTTCATGTTCAGCTTATCTAGTACCCTCTCTTTTACTATTAGCAGTATGATTCATATTATAAGTAATAAATTGGGCCATATTTCAGTCCTGTAGCTGTGCACTAAATTAGACCCTTTACCTCTCTAAGCCTGCTTACTTATTTGTATAAAAATAAGACTATTAAGAGCACATACCTCATGCAATTGTTGTGAAAATTAAATGAGATGATATGTAGAAAGTATTTGGCACAGTTACTGGTATGAATAAACTCTCAATGAGAGGTATACAAAATTATAGTAATATTTATGATGATAACTATCATTACTATTAGCTGACTATAAATCACATGCTGTATTAATGCTTTACGTACATTACCGAAAGATGGCTGGGCTGGTCCTTTGCCTGCTTGCTCTCAGAGAGTGCTCCTTCCCCTGCTCTGCTGTGTATTACACTTCCTAGGCTCCCTTGCACCTGTCTTCTGGGCAGGCTTGGTCAATGGGAGATACTGGTGGGAGAATGACTGATGTGCAGGCAGTAGTCAGGTCTTTTCTCCTATTCACTACAGCAGCAGCTGCATCTTCTATCTGATTCCAGCTCCCAGCCTTTCTCAGGTCCCTGTTCTGGCCACTCAGCTTTTCTTTGGTTTCCGTTCTAGACTGACATTCCCTGCTCCTGGCTCTGGTCACACCACTGCCTCCTGTCATCCCTTGATTCCTAAGAGGGGTAGCATCTGTCTGCTGTTGGTAACTGCTGTGTGGCTTCAACAACCTGTTTGGCTTCTAGTTGTCTCCTGTCACCAATGAAACTAATTTCCTTTTTATTATTATTATTTTATTTTTTGAGACACAGTCTCACTCTGTCGCCCAGGCTGGAGTGCAGTGGCGCGATCTCGGCTCACTGCAAGCTCTGCCTGCCGGGTTCACACCATTCTCCTGCCTCAGCCTCCTGAGTAGCTGGGACTACAGGCACCCACCACCATGCCTAGCTAATTTTTTGTATTTTTTTTTTAATAGAGACGGGGTTTCACCGTGTTAGCCAGGATTGTCTCGATCTCCTGACCTCGTGATCCACCCGTCTTGGCCTCCCAAAGTGCTGGGATTACAGGCGTGCGCCACTGCGTCCAGCTGAAACTAATTTCTTATATTTAATTCCTCCTGTTCAAAGACCTAGAGTAGTTTCAGCTACCCTGACTGGACTCTGACTGATATCGTTGTTTTTAAATACTAAAAGAAAAGGTAGTCCTTATAGAGAATTCACTTCTCCTCCTCTCCGTGTTGGAATGAGCCAAGCCAACTGGAGAAGGGATGGCCAGTTATCATGGAGAGAAATTCACTTTGACTAAAGCCCAAAAGACAATAAATTGACCTAAGCATCTTTGATGAATACTGCCTATACACCCAACTGAGTTTGGCATTGAGGCCAGAGCCTCAGGTAGCTTATCCCCTCTCTGAAGAGACAAAACTAGAGTCCAAGTCATAGCCAAGCACAGTACAAGATAGTGTCTAGTCAGAAGGAATAGGAACACCTCTTTCTTGAGCCACAGCCCTGGACCATTCACTATTCTAGCTAAGTCACTATAATAGGTATGTGATTATTCTCATATGCCAAATGAGGAAATGGAGGCTCAGAGAGGGCAAGAGATTTGCCCAAAGTCACACTGCTATTAAGTAGTGGTCTTAGCAACTTAAGTCTGTATGTCCTAGAACCTATGTTTATTGGACTCACATCTGTTCAGGGTTTTCTAAGCTTTTTGTCAGTTTCAAAGCAGATAGTAAGAAAACTGCATACATAATTCATATTGCCCTGGTCTTGTAGAAATGACCTTACAGAAACAATATTCAGCCTTATTCACCTAATTCTCAGAACAGGTTTAGGTGGAAAGTTTATTGTGTTCATTTTTTACAGATGAGAAAGCAGAATCAAAAAAGTAAAGGAACTTACCCAAGGTCACACCAAACGTTCATATTCAACCTGGAATTTGAATGCAGGTTTTTCTGTCCCCAAGCACACGCTCTTTCCACTTGGGGACTTCTAAGAACTGGACCATATGTAGTATAGGACCAAGTGTTTTTTAGAATTTCTTTTTTTTTCTTTCTTTCTTTTTTTTTTTTTTTTTTTTTTTGAGACGGAGTCTTACTCTGTCACCTAGGCTGGAATGCAGTGGCATGATCTTGGCTCACTGCAACCTCCACCTCCCTGATTCAAGTGATTCTCCTACCTCAGCCTCCCAAGTAGCTGGGATTACAGGCGCCTGCCACCACATCGGGCTAATTTTTGTATTTTTAGTAGAGACAGGATTTCACCATATTGGCTAGGCTGATCTCAAACTCCTGACCTCAGGTGATCTGCCTGTCTTGACCTCCCAAAATGCTGGGATTATAGGCGTGAGCCACCTCATCCGGCCTAGACATTTTTTTAAAAGGTTGGGGAGCAAGGCCAGGTTCCCCATCTTCCAGGAACAGACAGTTGGGTTAGAGAAGTATATATAAAGTGACCTGAAACCAGAGAGCGCCGTTGCATAATCTACTCTCTGGTAGTGACTACCAGCAGGAAAGAGAAGCCTGGCTTTGTGTAAGAAATGGGGCTTGAAATGGGCTGGTGTAGAAACATTAACTTAGGACAGGAGGAGAAGCAGCAGGAAAAGGATTTTTTAGATAGAGGTGCTGGTGAGAGCAAAGGAACAGATGCAGACAGAACGGAGATCAATGGTAACTCCTGGGAAGGGTCCCAGTTCAGGAGTGGTGAAAGAGAAAGTTGGAGAGATAGGACCACAGTTGTTTACAGGTGGGGTTTTTAACCACAAACAGATTAGTTAGGAATTTGATCAGCAGTCTTGGTAGTACTTTTTGCTCAGTATTCCCTTATCCTTTAACTGTCTTTTTAAAAAATGTTGCAACCTGATAGTCTCACTTACAAAAAAAAAAAAAAAATTAAGTGCTTCTTAGATAATACTGCTTTCTGCTTAAGAAAAATAGCTTGTACATTAGTTCAGCCTGTGAGTAATAATAAAAGTTTATTACTCATCTCTCACAGTTTTGAAGAGTCTCTAAAATAGAAGGGAATACTCTTTAAATGCCCCTAAAATGCTATCCTCTTTCACTACAGTTCATTTGTGTATAGGGTGTTATAAAATAACACATTTGAGAATTTCAGGATGGAGAAAGCACCTTCTGAAGCAATGTCATTGAGAGATGGGGAGCAAGCTGCTTTCTACCAGCTCAAAATCTACTCCCTCCTCCCTCCCCAGCCCCCTCCCTGACATCTTGGCCTAGAGAGGAGCCTGTGTATTGGATAGCATTGATGGCAGTGAAATTCCTACCAAGCTGGCCCTTTCAGTTTCACCTGTCAGCGTCTCTGATGAAGAGGGATCTTGACAAACCAGACTGGTTTGGATAATTGAACTACAGCAGTTGTCTTCATCTCAGTAAACTGACTAACCACTGCAGAGGCTGGAGGAGAAATTTATAGAAAATCCTAAAATGGAAATTGAAGCAAGCGTTTCAATGACTAGGAAACAACAGGCTTTAGTGAGTTTCCAGCATATTATAGTATGGTGGGGCGCTGGGACTCCTGTCTTCAAGGGGACCCTAAAAGTGATAGAGGGGATTCATTTAGTATGTGCCAGCTGCCATTTAGGCACTTTTTGGTTATTAGCTCACTTAGTCCTCACAATGGTCCAGTGAGATCCTGATATCAGTTGTACTTTGCACACAAGGAACCTGAATCGCCAAGAGGCCACACGCTTTCCCAAGGTTACATAGCTGGTAAGAGGTGAAGCTCAGATACAAACCCAGATTCTGACTCTGGTCTGTTCACTCTAAATACTGAAACCCATCTCTATAAAGCTCCTTTGGGAAACTCATCTTGGTCAGGCCCACCTCTACACGGCCCTACCCCCATGTGCCCATCTCTTGCACTGCCCTTAGATGTTGCCATATTTGCTGATCTCACTCAAATGTGAGCTTCCATATAAGGGTCCAAGTCTTACTCGTCCTTAGCCAGTAGTTGGTGCTGGATACATGTGTGTTGTACCAGACTGGAGGTGAAGTTTTACAGAGAATTTGTAATCTCCCTGAAGCTGGCTAAGAAGGCAGCCACCTGTGACTAGTTACACAGAAACCCAGGCACTTAAAGTAGTGGCACTGCTGGGGGTGGACTTAGATTTAAAGTCGCTAGCAGGTAAAATCTGACCTGTGTCTCCAGAAACAACTTTACTTGTGCACATTAGCTCTGACTCTAAACTGCTCCTTAACGGTTCTCACTTGCTCTAATTTTTCAAAGACTGACTCTCCAGTCATTAGAGTCTGTTCTATTACTAATAACTCAGTGTATGATCTGGAACAAGAGATCTACCTCTTTGGGCCACAGTTTCCTCATCTTTAAACTGAAAGAATCAGATTCTGGTTTTCAAAAATGTAAAGCAGTGGAACCTTTGGTAGGCCAATATATAAAACAGAAGGTGAACTGTGTCTCTGGCTTATCCATCACACCCTCTTTCCCCACTGCCTGGCAGCCTTGGAGGATCTTTGCTGAACATAAGCACTGGACTAGATCTTTCCAAAGGAAATAACCCAAAATATTTAAAATGTTTAATAATGATATTTAGTAATTCAATAATAAAGTAACTTCAAAATAGCCTAGCGTACCTTGAGAAAAGCAGGTTGGAGGGCCCTCACCATGGGATCACTGTGCCTGTCTGTGTTACTGTCAAACATTGAGTGTTCCAGACAGGGAGGGGTGTCAGCTCAGCCTGATAATGTACAGTGGATTGGGGAAGCTAAAGCCTCTGGGCCTCATTCTCCTTGGCTGAAAACAGACTGTGTGTCATGGCACTGGTGAATTAGAAATTCTAACCAGCCACTCTTGGAGATTGATTTTCCGTCTGGGGATCTGACCTCTTGCTTCACTAGCAGAGGGGATCAGACTGTTCTGGGAGGAGTCAATGAGCTGGCCCTCAGAAAAGCCTTCCCTTTCTTTTTTGTTCTTTTCTTTTCTTTTTTTTAACTGTATGTTTCAAAGGGAAAGTCTGATTACTTTGGGGACTTAACACTACCAGTCTGAATTCTTTTTGGTACTTAGAGCCTTGAGATATCCATACCACCCCCACATCCGTCCTTTGTGCTAGAAGATTACTGAAGATTTAATTCCATTTATGTCATTGGATTTGTAAAGAAAAAACCCTTTTGGATTCAAAGATGAAGGCCTCACTTACTTTATTTTTGTCATTTTCACAGACCCCTTATGCAAATGCCTCAAGAGTAAGAATCTTGCTCAAGTGATTTTTGTATCTCCAATGGCGAACACGCAGCCTGACATAGAGTAGCTCCTTGGTAAATACGTGTTCATTCATTCAACAATACCCCCAAGGTACAATGATAAGCAAAATAACCATGGCCCTAATACTGATCACATCTGCAGTTGACTGAAAGAGACAGTGAAAAAGATAAGAACAAATAAATATATCTTGGGTTAAGTGCTATAAAGGAAAAGAACAGGTTCAATTGAAGGAAAAATTAGAATTGTTGATACATGAATGAAAGTAAATGACCCGAATTTCCAACTCTAAATCTCTGTCTCATTTCACCTCTTTGTAAATAATCATTGCTATTATTTTAAATATCACAACCGCTGTCATTTCTTGTTTGCCCATAACTACATTCTAAACTCGGTGCTGACATCTTTGTATTTATTATATAAAATTCTCAAAATTACCCTGCCAGTTAGGCTTTCTTATCACTTATTCCAAATGAAAAAATAAGGTCCAGGGATTTGTTCATGATCGGAGAGCTAAGAAGTGTCAGAGATGAATTAACCCAAAGTTGGTCTGACAAAGCCTTTGTTTTAAGCAAATGGGGAAAAAAAAATTCTCATTAACTCCAAAGATTATCATCAGGAGTCCAACAGGGTTCCCAATTTGGGAACTACTATATCATTATCATATGGCAAAAGGTCCACTATGTTAGATGAGAAGACAAGAAAAAAAGGGTAGTGGGAGAAACTTTGCTGTAGAGTGGGAGGGAAAAGAGGAAGATAGTCTTCTTGCATGGGCCATCTTATCAACCGAGCAATAACAAACTATCACCATGGCAACAGGAAGTCTAATTGATGGCAGATGTTGAGCCACTTTAAAAGCCACGCCAACTGAATGCCAAGCTGATGCTGTCAACCTCTCTCCTCTGCCGCAGCTAGGCTAATCGTGCTATGGTCATATTGGAGAGGCCCATCTTTCAAGGGTGGAACAAACTCTGGACTTGGCATCAGAAGACTTGCGTCTGAGCCCCACATCTGCCCATGCTAAGCTCTGTTGCCCTGAGCAAGTCAGTTCATCAAAAGTAGAAGATAGTTATCATTAATGTTATCATCATTATTACTACCAGTAGTGGGAACTCTCTGAAATTCAATTTCACAATCTGAAAGATTGATAATATTTGTGTGAGTATTGTCAGAAGATTTAAATTGAATAAAAGATGTGGAAGTGCTTAGTAAACTATAAAGTAATTCACAAATATAAGATATTATTAACACCAAGAGACAGTTTGATGTGCCAGAAAGAGCTTGCATCGGAATATGGATATGGCTACTTACAGACTGCTTCATCTGACGGATGCTTCATCTGACTGCTTCATCTGAATGCATCAATTATGTGCTCAGCCTCAGTTTTCTATCAGTAAAATTTATTAGTGTAAATCTGTAAAATATTCTACCCATCTTACAAACCTGTGGCTTAATTAACCTCTCTACACTTCAGTTACTCCTCTGTAAAATGGAGGTGGCACTGGCACCTCCCTCATAAGGTTGTTGTGATGATTAAGTAAGCTAACGCAGGGAGAACATTTAGAACGGTGCCTGGGACAGGCAGTGTGTCATACGTATTAATGGTGGTAATGGTAGTGGTGGTGGAGAAGGAGAAGAGGAAGGAGAAGAAGAGGAAGGAAGAGCAATTGAAAATCATATACGTGCATAGAACTGTGAAAGCTGGTGGTAATAGTAGTGGTGGTAGAGAAGGAGAAGGGGAATGAGAAGAAGAGGAAGGAAGAGGAGGAGGAAGAGCAATTGAAGTCATATACGTTCACAGAACTGGGAAAGCTGGCCGGGCTTGGTGGGTCACACCTGTAATCCCAGCACTTTGGGAGGCTGAGGCCAGTAAATCCCTTGAGCCTAGGAGTTTGAGACCAGCCTGGGCAACATGGTGAAAACCTATCTCTACAAAAAATACAAAAATTAGCTGGATGTGGTGGCGTGTGCCTGTAGTCTCAGCTACTCGGGAGACTGAGGTGGGAGGATTGCTTGAACCTGGGAGGCAGAAGTTGCAGTGAGCCAGTGTTATGCCACTGCACTCCAGCCTGGGCAACAGAGTGAGACCCTGTTTCAAAACAAACAAACAAACAAAAAAAAAAAAAAAAACTGAAAGCTCCATGTGATACAAGTGAGGACCTCCATAGTTAATGTCAAAATATTTTTGGTCAGTTCCTGGACTGGTTCACATGTCTATCAGTTTTCTCAAAGTTTCCATTGTCTACATAGACTTTTTGTCATGCCCAGTATGCATGCCTGCTCTGATTCTTGGCTATGAAGTTTTCAATGGGAAAAGGAGAACCAGGACAAAGAATTGGTACAAACCATGACAAATAATTTCTCAGAGATCAAGGTCTCTACAGGCTAGGATTTCTCAGAGTCTTCTTTGATATATTAAAAAGTATTTCTGGAAAAAACTTAGTTTGAAAACTGCTATGATGTTCAAGATAACTAGACATCTTTTTTTAAAGAGATGGGGTCTTACTATGTTGCTCAGGCTGTACTCTAACTTCTGTGCCCAAGAAATCCTCCGTCCTCAGTTTTCCAGGTAGCTGGGACTATGGATGCCCTTCACAGTACCCAGCTGTAACTAGGTGTCTTCATAGTAAGACATCTGTTAAGACTTTAAAATGTAAACATACATTGTGAATCTCTCAGGTTGGGTAGGCATATAGAGTATGGTGTTTTCCAAATTTACTTGATCGAAGAATTAGTTTTTCATGGAGCATCTTACTTTGCTAAAGTTTCAAGTACCAAAATTGGGAAATGTTGATGTAAGCCCATAGCCAAGACAATCAAGCATTAAGCGCAGTACCACAAAACAGGTTTGAAAACTCCTACTAATCCTTCCATCAATTCATATGTCTATTTAATAAATTAAAAGAGTTCTGTATGTGGCAGTGACTATGTGCTAGATGGTGAAGAAACAATGACAAGCAAGACTAGTATGTTCCCTACCCTCTCAGAGTTCTGGAGGGCCTACTGGGGAGAGGGAAAAGTTGCCCACCAATTTTACTGTAGTGACAAGTGAAAAGATGGAGAGGACAGGTGCCTTGACACTAGAAGCAGGGGCTTCTTACCCAACCTGGTGGGTCAAGGAGAGTTTCCCAGGGTAAATAACTTCTAAGTGGAGACTCAAAGGAGGAGTTACAGCTGTGCGACCCATAGGAACTTGCAGCACACTCGCCCATGCATTCCATATTGTATCCTCATGGCAGCCTTTCTTGGTACATGCAATGAGAGTGGGAAAAGTTATTAAGTGGCCATTACCACCTAATGAGTTCCTACTCAATGAGTCAGGGACTGTGCTAGGCATCTTACAAATTTATTGTATTTAATCTTGACGGCAATGAGCAGTATCCTCAGTTTACAAATGAGAAGTTGAGGCTCATGGGAGATAAGTGGTTTCCCAACGCTGTACGTGTAGTTAGTACAAAGCCAGGACTTTCTGGTCTGCCTGATTCCAAAGCCCATTACACTGTGGTTAGCCAGTGCTGAGCCTGGACCGTGGCTAGTTCATAACAGGGTTTTTACTAGTCAGAAATACGGGAGAGTAAGCAGAATGTCATGGATTCTTCCTTAAGCTAATTTTATTCTTCTTAAATGACTTATATTATCCTGAGATGTCCGTCTCCCAACCATTTGATGTAGAAAATCCTGTGAGTTTTTTTCATATATATATTACTTGTCAGAGAAAACTTTGAGCTTCTTCTTGGCAAAATAAAAACTTTCTATCCATATGTCAGTGTCCCAAGTCATTTTGGAAGTGTTGCCATCTATGAAATCTAAAAATCATGGAAGTTCTGTGCATGCAACTTTCTAGAACATATTCATTCTAAAAGTGAGAGAAATATGAACCAGTACATTGCTGTGAGTTCTGCTGGTTCAAAATTGGATGAGTTGCTGAATTCCATGGGCACCAGCAGCCAAAAATGGAGATAAAGTAAGATCAAGTGGCATTTTCCAAAATGTACACACACACCACCAGTGACATTCAGGCATTCTACATACTGGTTTACAGATATTTTTTTTCTAATGGTTAAATATTCATTTTAATAGATACTAGAAAAAATGTACCTAGCATTAAACCTGGGTTTTCATGAACATTTTTCCCTAGCTTGAGACAATTTTAAAAAGAAAAGTTTTTTCCCAGAATTTACAAAAATATTTTATGACTAATCAATACTATAGATAGTACTTGGGAAAAGAAAATAATTGTGAAGATAGGACCTGAATTACTAAAGTATATGAAATAGTATGATAATGTGTATAAAAGTCCCTCATGCATAAAAGTCCCCAGTAAATGCTTTCTTCCTTCCTGAGTCACATGGTGAGCAAGTGGCAGGGGCCCAGGACTAAACCTCATAGCATCAAACTCCCAGTCTAGTGCTCCTTCCAAGACACCCTTCAATTGTCTTCTTTCTTTTCTTTTTTTTTTTTTTTTTTTTTTTTTTTGAGATGGAGGCTCGCTCTGTTGCCCAGGCTGCAGTGCAGTGGTGCGATCTCCACTCACTGCAAGCTCCGCCTCCCAGGTTCATGCCATTCTCCTGCCTCAGCCTCCTGAGTGGCAGGGACTACAGGCGCCCGCCACCGTGCCCGGCTAATTTTTGTATTTTTAGTAGAGACGGGGTTTCACCATGTTAGCCAGGGTGGTCTCGATCTCCTGACCTTGTGATCTGCCCGTCTCGGCCTCCCAAAGTGCTGGGATTACAGGCGTGAGCCACCGCGCCCAACCAATTGTCTTCTTTCTGTCTGCCTACCTCGTACTGTGTCCTTCATCTCTCTGTCTAGCCCCCAGGAAAAGTGCAGCAAGTGCAGGTATTTCTGAAATGATGAGTGGCTCACAGAAAAGATCTGATGAGTGTTAGTAATAAGCAATGTGTGCCTAAGAGTGTAGACACTATTAGCATTTGGAAAAATAGGAATCTGAACTGAGAGCTGGAACCCTCTTTTTACAGATGAGGAAGTTGAGACCCAGAAAGGGGAAGTGCTTTGTGCATGGCCAGAGAGCTCATTGCTGATCAAACCAGGACGAGCATCCTTATGAAACATGCAAATGTAAAATTACATGTGGAAAAAAAAAACACCTTTACCTCCAGATATCCTGCTTTCCAGAAAAGTGGCGAGAAGTACCACAAAAATACCTTTACTTCCAAAAATTTGAAAATGTTGAAGGTCATGCTTCATATTGTGCCAGGCAAGAGAACATTGTACATAATTGTAAATCACCACTGGAGGAGATGGTCCTGGTTGTATTCTTTTGTTAGTTTGTTTGTAACACACATAACATAAAATTGATCATCTTAACCATTTTTAAGTGTACAGTTTAGTGGTATTAAGTTCATTCACATTATTGTGCAATCATCACCACCATCCATCTCCAGAACTCTTTTCATCTTGTAAAACTGAAACTGTACCAGTTAAACAATAACTCTGCATTGCCCCTCCCCCAGCGCCTGGCAGCCACCATTCTACTTTCTGTCTCTGTAAATTTAACTACTCTCTAGATACCTCATATAAGTGGAATCATACAGCATTTGTCTTTTGTTGACCAGCTAATTGCACTTAGCATAATGTTCTCAAGGTTTATCCATGCTGTAGCATGTATCAGAATTTCCTTCCTTCTTGGTTGTATTCTTAATGCAACATAGCTTGTTCTCTGTGGTCTGCTGATTATAACCATCATCTCTGTGAAGACTTCGGCGTGCTTAACATTTTTGGGACTTCTTTCCAGTGGGGCAAATAGATAGCTCAGTTGTGGACGATAGCAGCAATGGGAAGAGGTATTTGAGAAGAAATCAGACTCTCTTCTTCCAGTCTTTTGCAAGTAGGTGACAAGAGGTAAACAGAATTGCATGCTGTGCCCCTCCACATCACCCCCTATTTTCTTTGTTTCTTCTGTCCAAGTCTTCAGTCAGTCACAGAGAAGCAATGAGAGTTGAAGATTTTAAAAGTGGATTTTCAAATAAGACAGCCTTGGGTTCCAGTCCTACCTCTGAAATTTACTAATATGTGATCTTGGGTAACGTGATTAAACTCTTTGAGCCTCAGTTGTGTAATCTGGACATAGAGATAATAATACTTTTATCAAAAAAACATGCCTTTTTTTTCCTTCTGAGTGATGAGATGCTTTCTGTATTTTTTCTGGATTTAAACATAGTTTCCAAAGTTAAAATATTACTACTACTACTATAACCTGTCCCATTGGGTTGTTTAGAAATGTAATGTGATATATGACATTTTGGCTTCTCTGAGATGTCTTGTTCCAGCCCAAAGATTATTAGGGAACGTCATGTCATTTGAAAGGAGAGAAAGCTGATTTATTGATAATGTTCTGCATGTCATATGTATCATTTCTTTCTCATCAAAAACACTGAGTAGAACTCTATTATGGTAGTTGGTCCTTCACTTCATAATTTTCTATTTTCCCAGCTAGGCAGAACCATGCCCACCCCCCCAGTTCCCACCCCTTGGTCAGTACCTAGCATTATGCCCAGAAAAACTACAGATGCTTCTTCCCACTCCCCCGCAACCCCCACACCCCCGTTACCAAAGTGTTTCTATAATGCTCTGGGAATCAGTCAGCATCTCAATTCCCCCATGGTCTCATGGTTAAACATACCATTCATTCGACCTCTCAACTGTGACAAAGAAGGAAGCCTGGGTGTAGAAACTGATTTCAGCTCCCCTCTGAAGTTGGGTTTCTCTCTTTGCTGACCACTTGGGAATTTTTTTTTTCTTGCTTCTGACCCACCTCTCCCCTTCCTTTTGATAAACAGGACAGCTGTCCCCAAAGGGTTGAATCCATTACCTTTCACCAGAGTTGAGTTCATTTTCCATTTCATGTTTCTGTTTAAAGAGAAAGCCCTTTAAAAGCGCTGAGCATACACTGAGCGTGTGTACTTAATTTTTAATATGTGTGTGCCCACACCTAAGAGAACAGAGAACCTTAAATAATAATGAAACTGAATTGTACATGTTGTATGTTTTATGTGGCACTGATTCCTAAATATGCTCTTAGCAGCCAGGTATTATTTAATACATCCCCATTAATCAAACTGCCAAATCTAAATGAAAACCATGTTTAAATATGTTTAATAAGATTATAGCTTTTGGTTGAGTATCAAACTAACATAGCTACATTTTTCCTTCCAGCCAGCCCTCATTTACTGTCTTACATTTTTACTCTGAAAGCTAGTTCTTTTGTACTATCAAGTCAATCTTGATTATAAAACAGGTTATACCACAAACTCTTAGTATCATGAGCTTCAGCTGAGTCCTTCATTGTAAATGTCAGGAGAAAGAACAGTTCTGAGATTTTTTTTTCTGGCTAAAAAATGATATTTTTCTTCTTCTTGGGGTGAGTCTTTGAGTTTAAAAGGAAATTTAAAATTCTGTTAGAGATACTAAATTGTTTGTAGTGTCTGTATTAAATGATGTCTGCCTTTTGTGCAGTTATTGAAAGTGTTTCATACTAAAGATACTTTTTCTTTTTGATGGTTCAGGCTTCTGTTAGTTTTGCAATAGTGCCACCTCGGGGCTCTAGAGAACATTGCATGGGCTGCTAAAATCTCTTTCAAAAACAATCCCTCTGCTCTTTTGACATGAATAGAAAAAGTATTTGTGGGTCATTGGGACTGATGGAGAAAGAAGGTACATGGTACCCTGGGCAAGGTACGTTTCCAATTCTACTTTCCAGGCTTCCAATCTGCAAACGAAAAAAGGAGGTAAATAAAAAGAGGTTTTTTTTGAAAAAATAAAGAACTAGCCAAACTTGGAGTATAGTATTCTAGCAGATTTTTAAAGTTTATAGTATTATAGCGGATTTTTAAACATATAGTATTCTAGCAGATTTTTAAAGTTATTAATAAAACAACATCGTATTTATTAACGTGTTTAATTCCTGTTCTTATTTGCAACAGTTTGCCTGCTGTTCTCACCTTTGTAACAGGCATGTCCTGCGGTGATTGCAGAGAAGTGATGACTGCTTTGACTTGCTGTCCTGTGGGAATGTCTTGCTTCTTACATCTCCAATTCTTCTGTTTGCCTTGTACAATATTCTATATCCATATTCACCCTTATAAAGTTGTCATTCAGACTTTTTGTCTATTTGTTCTCTCCACTGATACCATTATTTCTTCTAGCTTCTCAGAGCCCTTACATTTTCTCCATGTTTATATGTCTTGAAACTTTTAAATTCTTGATCAAAGCAATCATAAATGTATCTATTACAAACACATTAAAATCATTTGATTATATAAAAACTGAAACAATTCTTATAAAACTGTTTTTGTACTACATCAAGTTCAAAATAGGTGGCACATGTTTAACTTTGTACGCTGTAGAAATTCTAAGATTCATTTCAAAAAGAAAAAGCAAATACAGTGCACAGCAATGCATATAATTCTTATAGACCAGTGTTACCTATCTGTCATATCTCTCTGTAAATAATGATGGTGACAATGACGATAGGCAACGTTTATTGATGTTTTTTATATGCCAAGCACTGTTCTAACCACTTTGCATGAATTAACTCAGTCACCATGGGACAGGAACTGTTATTATCCCAATTTTACCCACATTCACGGAATGCTTCTGTGTTCCAACAAGGAAACTTCAACAAAGGAGCGCATGAGCTTATCATAGGTTGTGTGCAGTAAGAGTTTATATTGTTAGTTTTTCCTTGAACTGCTTGGGAGTCAGTGTCACTTTGCTTAGCCCCATTAGCCTGCCCTCCCTTTGGAGTGTGCAGGTCTCCTTTACTGTCTGATACCTGTGTTCTTTCCTCACTGAGTGTCTCTAGCTTTGTCTAGCAACACCTGCCCTCACAGAACTTACATTCAGGTGGGAAGATCCTAAGAAACAGCAATCACAACAAGTAACATTGATTTCAGGTGGCAAGAAATGTTATGAAAGAAAGCAAAGTGATATCAGGGAGCAAAAATGGAATGACAGACTGGGTGTGAATGGCTGACTGTGTGAGCAGGAGAGAGGCCCTCCTGAGGAAGGGGTGTTCATGGTGAGTCCCAAATGACAAAGAGGACAGCAAGTGCAAAGGCCCTGGAGTGGGAATGAATTGAACTTGTGTGAAGAAAAGCAAAAAGAGCAGGGAGGCTGGAATGTGTTGAGTAAGGAGAATACTGTGGGGCTCCTGTTTCTTTCCTTTCTCTGTTCCCAGCACTCTTGTGTTTTCTGTCTCAGACTCTGGTTTCACTGAACTCAAAGAAATGGTTTGGAATTGCAAAATCCTGAGATGTCATCCACCGGGAGTGTTGGGGATAGGGAGACACATGCAAGAGAATTGGCCTAAGAAAGCTTATACCCTGAGTATCTTCCATATATACCCATAGCCCCACACATTTTTATCTTGCAAAGTCAGATAAGATGAACATAAGGCAGAAGTGGAATCCCAGCACAGTTCATCCTCAGTGCCCCACAGCACTGAACAGACCTTGTATATCGTACTTCACACAAGTATGGTGACTTTTTTGTGTGTCTGCCTCTCCACTAGACTGGAAATTGACTGAGGACAGAGCTTATGTCATAATCTTTCTTCAGTCATTTTTCTTTCTTGCGTTCATTTTATCAGTAAATGCTTGAGTGCCATCTATGTGCCAACCACTCGTACTAGGCCCATCTATCTCTACTTGGATAAAATTCTAAGCAAGAAAGATACAGTCCCTGCTCTCAAGTTTCCAACAGTATTGCAGAAGAGAAATACCATAAAATAGCATAATACAGTGTGCTAAGCCTCAGCTTTGGGGAGACAGAGAAAATGTTCCAAAGGAAGTGACAGTTGAGTCCAGTCAGGATTTGGAAGTGTAAATAAAAGTGAGTGTGTGTCTGCCTGTGTGTGTGTTTGGAGAGGGGTATGTATGTGTAGAGGGCCTGAAATAGGAGAGAGTGTGTGCAGAATTTTAAACCTTGGGAACAAAGGATTCATGAACTCAGAGGTGAACTCAATTGTGTACTGGATGAAAATGTGAATGAATGAGTATATGAATGTATAAATGAATGAATCAGTGAGTGATTTTTTTCCCACATGTTACAGAGGCAGCTCATGAAATGGAGGTTGTATTAGTCTGTTTTCACACTGCTATAAAGATACTACCTGAGACTGGGTAGTTTAAAAACAAAAAGGGTTTAACTGACTCACTGTTTTGCATGGCTGAGGAGGCCTCAGGGAACTTACAGTCATGGCGGAGGGTGAAGGGGAAGCAGGCACTTTCTTCACAAGGCGGTAGGAGAGAGAGCGTAGGGGAAAGTGCCACATTAAAACATCAGCTCTCGTGAGAACTCCCTCACTATCATGAGAACAGCATAGTGGAAACAGCCCCCATGATCCAATCACCTCTCACCAGGTTCCTCCCTCAACACGTGGGGATTTCAATTTGAGGTGAGATTTGGATGGGGAGACAGAGCCAAACTATCTCAGAGGTATAAAGCCAAAAGGCATTTTTATTAATTCACCCTGAGAAATTACTATTCCACATTCTGCCCATTATTTCCATGTAGGCAGACTCGTATGGAGACCTATATCTTTATCAAAAATGTGCTTGTCAAGTAGATTATTCAGTGACTTATTGGGAGAAAAGGCCAGGCATTCGTCTTATTCTAGGGAGGGCTTTATCAGTGGAACTGCGTATAGCTGATAGCCAATGTTCTTTATCCTGAACATTGCTTAGATGAGAACTATGGGGTAAAAAATGAGTGAAAAAATAAGTTAAAATGTCAAGGGTGTGCATAGAAGAGAGAGAGGCTGTTACTGTGGTCTAGACGCCAGAGGTGGAAAGCCGCTTTGGAAAGTAGGGACCAGATTCTAGTCTTTGCTGTACTACTCTCTTGTTGTGTGTCATTGAGCAACTAGCCATCCTCAAACCTGTAAAGTGGAACTATGCCAGGCAATGTCTAAATTTAGTCTCTATCAGCTCTAGAATTTTGTGTTCATCTTAGTTATACCTGCTGAGGAGGGAGAGGTATTGAATGTATATGGGCACCAGGTGGGCAGCTTCTTCATAGTCCGTGGATGACAGCTCTGTCCTGGGGCACTCACTCCTCCAGAGTACCTTAAGAAGTACCTTAAGAAGCTGTCCTTATCTGCTATACCCTTGGAAGGGTTCTGGCTGTTAACCACCTTTGTTGGACACACTGCTGCTATTCTCCTTCCCCACTTATGTCTGTTATTCTAAAGTGGTCTGAGAAGTTGGCTATTCCTGATGTTGCCTTTTCTTATACTCCACATAGGAATCCTCTGCTCAGAGGGTTATTTGTAAAAATTAATGAGATACATGTAAAGCAGCCAGAACAGTATCTGGCACATGATAAATACAAAGAATGTTTGTTACTATTTGTCACAATTATTCCTGCAGCCCTTCATTGCTGCCTCTCTTCCTCAGGTATTTTCTGCCTGGTTCTCCAACAAGCACAAGGGATACAGGGGTAAATAGGATACCATCTCTGTCCTGAGGGGTTCTGTCCAGTCCTATTTACTGAGTGCCTTCCATGTGTCAGGCACTAAGGTTAAATCATTGAGCCCGCACCACAATCCATTGCAATACTCATTATACCCATTTCATCTTCGAGGAAACGGCAACCCAGAACAGAAAAGTCGTGTGACATTCCCAGCATCACACGATTAGTAACTGGCAAAGTTGGAATTGGAGCTCCAATCTCACAGACTCCAAATCCAGTGTTCTTTCCACCTTGTCACCCAGCTACCACAAGGCTGCCATTGCACAGTTTTGAAAGGAAAAAGAAGCAGCAGTGCATGATGGGAGTCAGCATAATGGGAAATAAACTCTCCTTCCCTGGGCATCTACTTCTAACTTGCAGAAGAATAGGAAGGCTAGTCTTGTGAGCCCAGCTCCCAGCAGTCCTTGCTTTAGCCCATCTGAAAAGGATCTGTCTTTAAAAGCAAGGAGCCAGAAAAAATAATTCATACTAAAAACAAACTCTGTCATGAGTCATTTGACTTTGCTTTCCCCTGAACACATAGTTTATGTCTTGGGTGAGCTAAGGCTAAAGGAACATCTGATATGTTTTAGGCTAGCAGAGCCATTATTTAAGGAGCTTCACATCCAGTGTGTGCCCACTGGACCCTACGGTTTAAATCAAGGCTTCTGCTTATGGGGCCTGACAATTTGTTATTTTTGTTGTAGTTGTATTGGAGTATGATTGTGTACATGTTTTATCAAGATGACAAGAATTGCTCTGGTTCATGATTCAGAAGTTCTCAGGCTGTTGAACTAGCCTACGCAGTAGTTACTCTGAGTATGCGCGCTAGACAGGAATGTGTATATGTGCGCATATGTTCAGATGTATGAGCACTTACAGAAACAGAAGAGAATGAGAGAAAGGCAGATTCCGGCTGAGCATCTTACCATTCTTATCAGCAGAAGAGCAAGCCCAGCCCTGGGGCTGGGTCAGAGGATTTCTCAATCCTGGGTGAACAGCAGATAACCCCGAGCACAAAGCAAGTGTTTCTGTCTCTGTTGTCAACTTGCTTTTCTTTAGATACTTGAAAAATGACAGGAATACACTTACTTTGTAAAAGCACGAACAATGGAATATAGAGCAAAAGTGAAAGGCACAAACCTCTCCTGATCCCAAAAATAATCACTATTATGCATTTTGTATGCCTGTCTTACTTTTTTGATGTATTCACGGACATATATATACACATATACAGATCATATAGTAGAGATTGTATAATAGGATACTATACTATTTAAATAGTAGAGGATGAAAAAGAGATCAACTTTTTTATCTACAAGATACTTTGGAATATATTAATACATGTAAAGCTGCCCCATGATAACAGTAATTCCAGAATCTGCATATATAAAAAACTGTTTAACAAATGTGTTGATAGACCTTTAGGTAGTTTCTAGTGTTTAGCTATTAAAAACGGAGACACAAAGATCATTGTTGGTGTAGTTCTTTATATACAAATATGAGGATTTCTTTTGGAGAAATACAAAAAAAGTGGAATTTCTAGTGGAAGGATTTGTGCATTTAAAATTTTGTTAGCTGTGGCCAAAATGTCCTCCAAAAAAGCTGTCCCAATTCGTATTCCTGCCAATGATGTCCCTGTGCCTTTGCCAATGCTGGATATTGTCAGTTGTTTAATATTTTTGCCAATTTTGGGGCAGAAAATGACTGCTCATTGTTCTTTTCCTTTGCCTTTCCCATTACTAGTAAGAATGAACATTCTCTTTATACCCATCAAGTACTTTTCTGTTAATGGCCTATTAATATCTTTTCTTCATTTTCCTATAGGGTTGTCTTTTCCTCATTGATTTAGAGGAGTTCTTTATCTACTCTATATACCAATTCTTTTATCTGTCATTACATACTGAAGACATCCTTATAGTATGTCCCTTCTCATCTACCTTTGCTTACAATATCTGGTACCGGAGTTTTAAAATGTCATAAACTTTTATCTGTGAATCTCTTTTTGACATCAGAATTTCTTAGAAATATTCCCTTTAAACTATGTCTTTTCTTGAAGCAGTGTTTTTCAGACTGATAATGTTTTAGACTTTTATGTGCCCAAGAGTAAACTATGGACTGAGGAGGTGAGTGTTTTACCCAAGGCAAAGCTGAGATCAGAACACACCAGGCCGGCAGGTCTCTGTGTTTGTTAAAGACATTCTTAGTAATTTTATCATTAATTATGGGAAAATTGTAAAACTCCATCGGGATCAGCCACAGGCAAATGAGATGCAGCAAGGAGCTAGATGCTGGGCACGCAACCTGAAATCATCTGAGCATTGAATCATACCCAGCTTCCTCTACTTACCACTTGACTTTGAGACATAACTTCACTGCTCTGAGCCTTAGTTTATTTCTCTGTAGAATGGAGCTAATCACAACTTCAAATGGATATTGTGAGGTTTCACATTGTTTCTGCACATGGTATCTGCTCAATACATGTTTGCTTTTGCCTTTTCTGGTTAAATACCTTTTTTCCCCTGGACCTTTGAATGCAACTGGTCATCTAAAACTATTGGCTTCCATCTCTTCTGAGGAATTTTGTAGCCAAATGGTGGAGGCATATCTAGCTTGAGAGTCTGAGGCAATTTCCTGATGATACATCTCAGTGGGCCTAAAGGAAACGAAACACCTACACCATTGCTCAATGCTGGAAAATTCTCCACAGTGGCCGACCCCTTTAGGAGGAGGGAAGTCAGTGCTCTGGGGAACAGCTCCTGTCTACGTGGGTGGAGAGTTCTTTCTTCAAGCATTGGTAGATTGTAAACTCACTGAGCCTCCTGCCTACACAGGAATAAATTGCCCCTGCCTTTGAGATCATCCCTTTTTCTCCTCACCTCAAGCTGGCATCCTTCTCTCCTTAAGGCAACACAGCACTAGAGGCTGACTGCCCAACCTCTTGAGCCAGACTGCCTGGAGTTAAAACCCAGCTCTGCCACTCTTTACTTGTGAAGCCTGGAGCAAGTTTCTTAATTACTCTCTGCCTCTGTTTCCCTGGCTGTAAGATGAGAGCGCTAATGTTATCTACCTCCTAGAGTTGTTACATGGGTCACTATTTATAAAGTACTTGGCACATAGTACAGTATTCAGGGAGCTACTAATAAATCATGTATGGTATCTGAATTTGGGCTCCTCATTTCACAGCCAATTGACTTTGGATAATATGCTTACTCTAAGCTGAGCTCTCTAATTTGTAAAATGAGTATGAAAATATCGACTTCATGGGACTGCTGGACAAGTCAAATGGGATAATGTATGTAATCATTATAGGTACTCAAGAAAGAAGTGGTAGCTACTCTGGTAATGAGTATCAAAAAAGACAGACAAGAGACTGGTAGAATGTGGCCTCCACACTCTTAGCCCTGTGACCTTAGACCTGACCTCTTCAACATTCAGTTTCCTGATCTGTAGAATTAGATTGATAATGGTGCCTACCTCTAGGTTCATTATGAAGAAGGAATAATAATAAATTGGGTTCATAGAAAGTACTTAATACAATTTATTATTATCATTACCTACATCCCCTATCCATTTAAGGGAAGATTCCTGTTTGCAGTCAGGGTCCCTGGGCAGAAGTGATGACAGCACAGGCAGAGCCCTGTGCCCCCGGCCCTCTCCAACTCTGGGGAGTCTGTAGCACAAGGTAAGAAAGAGAATCAAATCTAAGGAAGGGAAATTGAGATCAAAGCCTGATTTCTATGGATCAGGCCAAAATGATTGAAGGAGAGAGAGATACACAACTAAGGATGTCCATCAGGATTTATCTGCAGCAGTGTGTCTCATTTTAATTCTTAAAACAGTTTTGTCGGATAGGTACTATTATTTCCAGTTTTGCCTAATGAAACTGAGAGCTGGAGAGGTTAAGTGACTCGCCTAAGGTCAGATAGCTAAAAAGTAGAAAAACTGGGATTTGAGCCCAAGTCTGTCCAACTCTAAGTCCCTAATGATATGCTTTTAATACATGCCTTGCCTCTGCTGGGAATGACTCAGAGGCCAAGCTGTAGGAGGAGGGGGAGAGAAGGATGACTGTGTTTCTCAGGGTGAACAGAGTAGGCAGCCACAGGGGCAGCAGGCCTGGAGCTAACAGGCCTTCATGTAAAAATTTGGAAATTTTGCCTGAAAGACAAGAGAGTGTTTTCAGCTGAGGTCGTTTTCAACTGTACCCTGTGTACTAGGCTGAGGGTAAACCAAAACACAGCCATAAATAGTTCTCCACAGAATTCTCGTCACAACAGCCCACTGTATTCCTTCTGTTTGGAGATGAATGTTGAAACGCCATGCATGAAAATGGCTGAGTCTGTTACTGTTCATGAAGTCTAGTCACAGCCCATTCGAATGAAACCCCCTTGGTTATGAATAGAGATATAAGAATCAGCAGATGATCAGCCATCATGGACTCTCAACAAATGGCTTTGCCCAAAGAATCAGCATCCGTGGACTTCATACAAAGCAGGCCTTCCCAAAGCCTCTGTTTTGAAGGGACCCACTCTATTTGAATAGGTGTTTACCCACTTGCTACAGAATATGTTTGTATACCTGTTCTTTATCTAATTAAAAAAAGTATCAAAGCTAGATGGGACTTTAACAAGTCATCGAGTCCAATGCATTTAAAAGAAGTGGACAGTTGGTTCCAGAGTAGGAGGTGACTGTCCTGAGGTTATACAGAGAGAATCTGAGATGAAATCCAGGCCTCCTTATTCTTAGTCTAAAACATGTCTGACTCTGCTCTTTTGAATGCAGCCAATACAGGGACAAAAAGTCTTTGGGCTTCTCTAAAGGGAGGGACTGCAATGTATTAGAAATGGGAAGGAGGTTATGTTTTTCCTTGGTGCTTTCTACCTGCCCCATCTATTCTTTTCCTGCCATTTCAGTTTTTTGTTTTTGTTTTTGTTTTTTCTCATCTGTCAGAACTAACCAGTCTAATGTGCTCACTTTTCACTCCCTAAGAATCAGACTCCCAGATTTCCAGAGTTACTGCTGTTTACCTATTTCAGAGCTTTTCCCTACTGTTACTGGACTGCCTTTTGAACAATGGAAGGGACCCTAGACCAGGAGGATACCAGGCTCGGCCCCTATTAAATGGGTCTCCTTGGTTAAGACATTGCCTACCCAAGCATCAATTCTCAGTCTCTAAGGTGCAGGTGAGAAAGAGGAAAGGGACAAATAGTAATTGATCACCTGATACATGCTGAACTCTAATTATGTAACGACATTTAATCTTTAAAGGAGGTTATGTGAACTAGGCAGATATTATTATCTTCATTTGCAAATGAGGAACTAGATGTCTGGAAAGGTAGTTCACATTCTCAAAGCCATGGAACAGTAAGGGACAGAGTTGGGATCTGTACCTAGATTTGTCTGAAAATCCAAAGTACAGGTTGAGCAGCACTAATTGGAAAATCTAAATCCAACATGCTTCAAAATCTGAAACTTTTTGTGCATTGATATAACACCCAAAGGTCATACTCAAAGGAAATGCTCATTGTAGCATTTCCAGTTTTGGATTTTGGATTTAGGGATGCTCAACCAGTAATTATATAATGCAAATATTCAAAAATCCAAAATTCAAAACACTTCTGATTCCTAGAATTTTGGATAAGGCCTCAACCTTTTAAACTAGACCTGTTTAAGCTGTTTCAAGTTTGCCAAGCAAGAAAAAGTGAGATGAATGTGTGTGTACATACACGCACACACATACACACACATGCATACACATCCTGACTCTCTGTTAGTCCATTTTCACACTGCTATAAAGATACTACCTGAGACTGGGTAGTTTATAAACAAAACAGGTTTAATTGACTCCCAGTTCCACATGGCTGGGGAGGCCGCAGCAAACCTACAATCAGGGTGGAAGGTAAAGGGGAAGCAGGCACATTCTTCACAAGACAGCAGGAAAGAGAGTGAGTGCAGGGGAAACTGCCGCTTTTAAGCTGTCAGCTCTCATGAGAATTCCCTCACTATCAGAAGAACAGCATGAGGGAAACCACCCCCATGATCCAATCACTTCCTACCAGGTCCCTCCCTCAATACGTGGGGATTACAATTTGAGATGAGATTTAGGTGGAGACACAGAATGAAACTATATCTCACACACACACACACACAAGAAGAGTGCTTTCCAAACTGTGAAATGCCACCCACAGGTGGACAATTAGCCACCCAGTCCTGGCCAAGAATGAAGTGGCTGTCAACATGCCACAGCCATCATGCAAAGAATCTACTTACAAGTGAGAGGAGTGGAAATATTTAGAGGCAAGGACCTATTAGGTAGGTGAGTAGTTCTCAAATGTCACTGGAGGGCCACTGCAGGCAGGGCAGGCTACAATTTGTATATCCCCCAATTTGTGGGACCCTGTGCAAAATGAAAATGTAGATCCCTGACCAGGGGCAGGAAAGTCACTCCTTCCAGCAGGCCTTCTGCCTCAACCTATGGATGACAGGTGACTTCCAAGGCTTTCCAAATTTCACATGGAACCCCTCTGTAGGTTGTCAGCCTGACACTCCATGGCAGTGGTAGCCAGCTGGGGTCACTGCCTTGGCCCACCCTGAGACACAAGGGGCTCAATGTCTGGCCTGACTCTTTCCACACCTATGCTCATCTCTATGAGAAGAAGGGCAAGAGCAAAACATGCCCTCACCCCTAGCCACGTAACCCTACCACCAACTCACAGGTGTGTGGTCAGCAGTGGGATGGGGCAGCAGAAGACAGAGAGTGGATGGCCAAGAACTGGCCCTGGAGACTAGCCCCACTGTTCCATCAATTTTCACTTAAAAAACACAGATTCAAAGATAAAAAAGTATTCCCTATTTAATAAATGGTGTTAGGAAAACTGGCTAGCCGTATGCAGAAAACTGAAGCTGGACCCCTTCCTTACATCTTATACAAAAATTAAGATAGATTAAAGATTTAAATGTAAGACTTAAAACCATAAAAACCCTAGAAGAAAACCTAGGCAATACCATTCAGGACATAGGCATGGGCAAAGACTTCATGACTAAAACACCAAAAGCGATGGCAACAAAAGCCAAAATTGACAAATGGGATCTAATTAAACTAAAGAGCTTCTGCACAGCAAAAGAAACTATCATCAGAGTGAACAGGCAACCTACAGAATGGGAGAAATTTTTTGCAATCCATCCATCTGAAAAATGGTTAATATCCAGAATCTATAAATAATTTAAACAAATTTACTAAAAAAAGCAACCGCATCAAAAAGTATACAAAGAATATGAACAGACACTTTTCAGAAGAAGACATTTATGTGGCCAAGAAACTTATGAAAAAAGCTCATCATCACTGCTCATTAGAGAAATGCAAATCAAAACCACAATGAGATACCATCTCAATGCCAGTTAGAATGGTGATCATTAAAATGTCAGGAAACAAAAGATGCTGGAGAGGATATGGAGAAATAGGAACACTTTTACACTGTTGTTGGGAGTCTAAATTAGTTCAACCTTTGTGGAAGAGTGTGGCGATTCATCAAGGATCTAAAAGTAAAAATACCATTTGACCCAGCAATCCCATTACTAGGTATATACCCAAAGGATTATAAATCATTCTACTACAAAGAGAAATGCACACGTAATTTTATTGCAGCACTATTAATAATAGCAAAGACTTGGAGCCATCCCAAATGCCCATCAATGTTAGACTGGATAAAGAAAATGTGGCACATATGCACGATGGAATACCATGCAACCATGAAAAAGAATGAGTTCATGTCCTTCACAGAGACGTGGATGAAGCTGGAAACCATCATTCTCAGCAAACTAACACAGGAACAGAAAACCAAACACCACATGTTCTCATTCATAAGTGGTAGTTGAACAATGAGAACATATGGGCTCAGGGAGAGGAACATCACAAGCCAGGGCATGTCAAGCGGTGGGGGCAACGGGAGAAATACCTAATGTAGACAACGGGTTGATGGGTGCAGCAAACCATCATGGCACATATATACCTATGTAACAAACCTGCAAGTTCTTCACATGTATCCCAGAACTTAAAATATAATTAAAACAATAACAACAACAAAAGAATTGAAAGAAATTGACTGCAAACAATTAACCGCAGCTTGGGCTCTTTCTGGATAGAGCTCTGTGCATTGCATGGGTATATTAGTCTGTTTTCATGCTGCTAATAAAGACATATCCGAGACTGGGCAATTTACAAAAGAAAGAAGTTCCATGTGGCTGGAGAGGCCTCACAATCATGGCAAAAGACAAGGAGGAGCAAGTCACATCTTACATGGATGGCAGCAGGCAAAGATAGAGCTTGTGCAGAGAAACTCCTACTTTTTTTTTTTTAATTTATATATATATATATATTTATTATTATTATACTTTAAGTTCTAGGGTACATGTGCATAACGTGCAGGTTTGTTACATATGTATATTTGTGCCATGTTGGTGTGCTGCACCCATCAACTCATCAGCACCCATCTGATGTAAAGGATGAGTTGATGAGTACTCCCACTTTTAAAACCATCAGAACTTGCGAGACCCATTCACTATCATGAGAAGAACACAGGAAAGACCCACCCCCATGGTTCAATCATCTCCCACCAGGTGCCTCCCACAACATGGGAGAATTCAAGATGAGATTTGGATGGGGACACAGCCAAACCATATCATTCCACCCCTGGCCCCTCCCAAGTCTTATGTCCTCACATTTCAAAACTAATCATGCCTTCAGAACAGTCCCCCAAAGTCTGAACTCATTTCAGCATGAACTCAAAAGTCCCCAGTCCAAAGTCTCATCTGAGACAAGGCAAGTCCCTTCTGCCTATGAGCATGTAAAATCAAAAACAAGTTACTTACTTCCTAGATACAATGGGGATACAGGCACTGGGCAAATACAGCCATTCCAAATGGGAGAAATTGGCCAAAACAAAGGGGCTGCAGGCCCCATGCAAGTCCAGAAGCCAGTGAGGCAGTCAAATCTTAAAGCTACAAAATGATCTCCTTTGATTCCGTGTGTCACATCCAGGTCACACTCATGCAAGATGTAGGTTCCTATGGTCTTGGGCACCTCTGCCTCTGTGGCTTTGCACGATACAGCCTCTCTCCCAGATGCCCTCACAAGCTGGCGTTGGGTGTCTGCAGCTTTTCCAGGTGTGCAGTGCAAGCCATCAGTAGATCTACCATTCTGGAATCTGGAGGCTGGTGGCCCTCTTCTCTCAGCTCCATTAGGCGGTGCCCCAGTAGGGACTCTGTGTTAAGGCTCTGACACCACATTTCCCTTTGCACTGCCATAGCAGAGGTTCTCCAAGAGGACCCTGCCCCTATAGCAAACTTCTGCCTGGGCATCCAGGTGTTTCCATACATCGTCTGAAATTTAGGCAGAGATTCCCAAACCTCAATTCTTGACTTTTGTGCACTGGCAGGCTCAGAACTACATGGAAGCTGCCAAGGCTTGAGACTTGCACCCTCTGAAGCCACAGCTCAAGCTATAGGGATGCAGAGCACCAAATCCCTAGGCTGCACACATCATGGGGACCCTGGGCCTGGCCCACAACATCACTTTTTCCTCCTAGGCCTCCAGGCCTGTGATAGGAGGGGCTGCCATGAAGACCTGTGACATGCCCTAGAGACATTTTCCTCATTATCTTGGGAATTAATATTTGGCTCCTCGTTACTTATGCAAATTTCTGCAGCCCGCCTGAATTTCTCAGAAAATGGGATTTTCTTTTCTATCACATTGTCAGGCTGCAAATTTGCAAACTTTTATGCTCTGTTTTCCTTTTGAAACTGAATACTTTAGTAGCACCCAAGTCACCTCTTGAATGCTTTGCTGCTTAGAAATTTATTCCACCAGATACCCTAAATCATCTCTCTCAAGTTCAAAGTTCCACAAATCTCTAGGGCAGGGGCAAAATGCCCCCATTCTCTTTGCTAAAACATAACAAGAGTCACCTTTGCTCCCATTCCCAACAAGTTCTTCATCTCCATCTGATACCACTTCAGCCTAGACCTTATTGTCCATATCACTATCAGCATTTTTGTCAAAGTCATTCAACAAGTCTCTAGGAAGTTCCAAACTTTCCCACATCTTCCTGTCTTCTTCTGAGCCCTCCAAACCATTCCACCCTCTGCCTGTTACCCAGTTCCAAAGCCGCTTCCACATTTTTGGATATCTTTTCAGCAACACCCCACTCTACTGGTACTAGTTTTATGGATGACACACTCATGCAGCTGGTCTCCACTGCAGGTCCTTCACAAAGCTTTACTAGTCCATGAGAAATGAAACAATAAGGACAGGGTATTGAGATTTCGACAAAACTAAACGTAGACTATTTAAATGATTCTCCTTTATTCTGATATCATGATAACCACTTTTTTGGTATTAAAATCTCGTTTTCGTTATGAAATAATGGTGAGAGTAAATGTTGAGCAGTTGCTTTGTTTAAAGTCCTTATATAATCAAATAAAAAGCTGACAATTATGTTGTCATTCTGCAAAAAGTTTGAATATTTTATTGGTCCTACTTTAAGACTTTCAAGAAGATGGCCCTTCCCACATGTGGGGCTGGAACCTCTTCCCCTGTCAGCATCATCAGAAAGGCTTCCGCCCTGGATACAATTAGTATTTGTTGCATACTTCAGTATTTTCTAGGTATATCTTTGCTTTTCATAAGTCTAAAACATCTGGTAGAATGTTTCAGAAGAAGCAACACAGAATAGAGGCATTAAAATCAAATTTTGAAGTCTGAAACTTCTGTTTCTTATCATCATTAAGAGAGAAGTGCCCAATGACAATCATTTCTCCAAACCATCAACAGCTCCTTGGAAATGAAGTGGAAGGGTGATAATACATCCAGGACATACCTAGCTAATGTCTTAATCTTGGCATAATTATTAATAATAACATTCTCTTTCCTTCTGAAAAGTGTCTAGGACTCAAAGGTGAGTTCACTGGGATAATAAACTATGGCCACATTAACTAAAGGCCCCTTCAGCTCTCCTGAGCCAGAAAGTCCCAAAGAGCCTGCTCTTTCCCTGGGCAGGAAGCCATGGTGACCAGCAGAAGGATTATGTCTGTCTTACCAGAGGCCTGGGTTGGGTGCCAGTGTGAAGTCTATAGGATCCACTTAGATCTGGGACTTCAGAGACCTAGTGGTGGTGAATCTTTGTGGCTTCCATCATTGCATTGTCTCTGGGAGCATCAAGTTGAAGGCCAAGCTAGTTTATTTCCTTTGATGAGGGAAAATATGTCAACACAATGGTCCAGTGAACTCTGGGAATAGACAGACATGCGGTGCCTTTGGGGAATTATGGCCTAAATGGTTTCACTCTGGCACATGTGGAATTAAATATAAAACAAACCGCTGATTGCTGTTAAATTCACATGAATAAAAACAACCATTACTATGTCTTCTCAGCTACAGTACCAGAGAGTCCCCCTAGAATCAAGCAGTTATTAGACTGGACTTTGGAGTGAGTATAGAAAAGAAAAGGAGGAGGAGAAGGAAGAAAAGGAGGAAAAGAGGAAGAAGAAGAAGAGGAGAGAGAAATAAGTCAAATAGGTGGAGAGTTTTGAAAGATACAAAGTCTGTGCCATTTAGTATGAGTTATTTTTCCTTTTTATTCCTTGTATTTGACATACGAAAAGAAATCTTTGCTGATGCTGGCTTCAGATTCTCAGGTTTAAGTACACGATCCTTGGCCCAGTAAAGAGTTACATGCATCATACTTCCGAGGCCTTCAAACAAAGAACAACTTGGAGTAAGCTTGAGAGTTTGCAGGGCATTTTGGTGACATTTCTGGATGCCCTTTGTTTCCCCCTTTCAAGAAAAGCCCTTTCTTTCATTGCCTTCTCACATAACAGCTTGGGATTCTTGTCCCTCCCAGAAATGCATTTGAACTTGCTGGTTTGTTAAGAGTCAGGGCATGAAGCATTTTTCCATGGTAGAAAAGTTCTGGCATTCCAAAGCAGAACTAATGTGGGATTTGGGAAGCTTGCCCTATTTGTGCACTTAATTAGAGCTCACCAAAAGCAGCTGATACATTGGTGCCATAAGAAACCAATGCTGAGACCAAGGAAGGCTAAGACTGTGAGCACCCTAAGAGGGTGGTGAACATGAATTCCACACCTGTTCCCTACTGACTGGAGTCAGGATTCAAAGGCAAAAAGTTGTGTGCTTTCCAGCAACATTCATTGGGATCTGCAGCCCAATTTAATCAATTGATAGGTTGCCAGCATCTGAGTCAAGTCCCGAAACACTTGGTTCCCCTTGGGTCAATGAAATTTGGTCTTGGTTCTAATACAAACTTTAAGTTGACAAAAAATGACTGTGAGAAAACTACTGGTTTTAGAGTCAGTCAAGCTTGTGCTCTAAGTCTGACTCTGCCACTATGAGATGTCAGATCTTAGAGAAACTACTCAGTTACTTCTGAGCTTTAGTTTGCTTCCCTGTAAAGGGGCATACTAACACCTATTCCATGGGTCCATTATATACACAACAGCCAACATTTGTTGAGTAATTACTATGTGCAGAGCACTGTGCTAAGAGCACAGTCTATGTTAACTTTTTAATCCTCACACAGACCTAAGGAAATAGATTCTATATTACAGATTGGCAAACTACTCCCCACAGACCAAATTTTGCCTACCGACTGTTTTTGAAAATAAAGTTTTATTGAGACACAGTCACATCCGTTCATTCACATAGGCCCTATGGCTGCTATTGTGCTACAACTGCAGAGTGGAATAATTGTGACAGTGACCAAATGGCCCATAGAACCTAAAATACTTACTATCTGGCCCTTTATAGAAAGAAGTTTGCCTGTGCTTTAAATTATCTCAACTTAAAGATGAAGGAGATAAGCCAAAGGTATTAAAACCTATTTCAAGTAGGTTAGCTGGGGCCAGAAAGCTGGTAACAGGTAGGACTAGGATTTGAATCAAAAACCTGACTCCAGAACTTGTGTTAGTCACCAGTACCTTATATATTATACATACACACACACACACACACACACACACACACACAATGCCTAGCATAGTACCTAGCACACAGGAGATACTTAATACATCTGTTTTATCAGCATGGCACTCCCTTTCCTTTTACCTCCTTTCCCAGTTTCCTATCAATTCCAGTTACCTTTTGCTTCTCTTCTGCAAGATAATTCAGTTAAGCATATTTCTAGCCAATTTTATGCCCATGATCTCAATCTATCCAACAACTCTGTGAGGTTGGTATCATTATTTTCATTTAAAAGATGAATAAACTACTTCTTGATCTCTGAGCTCCCAGGAGTCTTTGCACTCCATTTGGGGACCCTCAGAGGAAACGTTGCTGGGACCTTTTGGAACATTTGTTTCATGCAGCAAACTAGCATTAAAGAAAAAAAGATCTCAGTGGCTGCTTGAGAAAGGATCACAATCTAATTAGGGAGAGAAAACCAAAATACTGAGACAATAGCAGGCATTTTAAAGTAAGTTATTTAGTACAGACAGTAAGCGAGTGTGAATTCAGAGAGCTGGGAACAAGAGAATGGACAGGGGAGGAGAGGGCTCTCAAGTTTCATGGTCAAATGTGAACTGTGCCTTGAATGACAGACCGAATTTAAAAAGCAGAGGCTCAGATTCAGGCATGATGGAAGTGGGAAAAGGAACCACAGAGTTCCTGCAGAAATGGAAGTGAGAGCTCTCAGAGGGACAGGATCAGCAAATCCCTGGGAACTATAGAAAATCAGAACAGGTAAATAATGTGGGGACAGATTCTATAGGATTTTGAAGGCCAGAGAGAGGTACCTGGGTTTTAGAATAATAATACTGATCATCATAACACTTAGGTGCAGGATTGCTGAACACACACATTACACATATCCTTGCCCTTAACCCTCCCTGTCCATTCTGTGATGTAGGTATCATCCTGCTTTACAGATATGAAAATTGAGGCTTAGATTATAGCAATCAAAGGTTGATGGGAAAATTAGAAATATTCCACAATGCTTACTTAGTTCAACAGTGCAGGGCTTTTGTGTTGTTACGTTCTTCCTTGGATACATATGCTTGTCATTGAGATTTTATAGGGTAATCTATATACCCTATAAACCCATATAACATAATCATAGGTTCTGCTTGTTCTAATACTGTTACCTATAAACATTTCCCCAGGGATTCAGATGGAAAGTGCCGTGAATTAAAGACCTTACGCTACCTGGACTAGTCTGATATTTCCCACCACAGGCAATGGGCAGCTATGGCATGGTTCAGAGCACGGGATGCCATAATGAAAAGGATCAGTTCTTTCAACAAAGTGAGGCCGGATGGGAAGGACAGGAAGGAGGAAATTGTGTGAACCCAGAAGTGTGATATGCATTGGAGAGGCAATCCCGGGATGAACACTTGGAGCTTGGGTTTGGAATGGCTAAAGAACATATGCCAAGAAGAGAAGGCACACATGTAGATTGAGAAGGCCGTGACCAGCACTGCTTAAGCCTTACCACTTAGCCATAGTTGAGGGACATAGGACTTGAAGTATGGAGATTTAGGCTCAAGTCCTAGTCTCACTGCTACTGGCACTATGTGAAGAAGGAGGGAAAAGACAAAAATTGTATGCTGATTGAGTTATGCACTATATTGTATCTTCCCATCAACAGCACTTAAGTATTTCTGTGTGCCAGCACTTTCTAATTTCTCTTCTAATCGCTTAACATATATTAACTAATTTAATCATCAGAGAAACTCTATTAGATGGGGGGTATTATCTCCTTTGTATAGCTGGGGAGACTGAGGCACAGAAAAGGTTAAGTAACACACCTATGGTCGCACAGCTGGTATGTAGAGAAACTACACTTTGAACCCAGGCAGTTTGGCCCCTGAGTCCATGCTCTTACTTACTGTCAAATTACCTCTCAGGAGAAAACAGGGTAAGTGTTACAAGCCCAGTTTTACAGATGATGAGACTCTGGATCCAAGACCATAAGGGATTTGACTAAAGATCAGACAACTAAGTAAATTGTTATGCTGGCATTTGAACTAGGTCTTCCTAATTCTGATCCAGACATTCTATCAGATCACACTGCCTCCTGTTGGTGTGAAAGCATTTTACAACCATAAACCTCCTCCTGTTTATTAACACGTTGTTATGATTAAGGGTTCTCTGATTCAGCAGGAAAACTAAAGAGGTAGATTGGCCAAGCTCATGGATGGTAGTAATAAAGGGCTAGCCTTCTAGACTGTGACTCCCTCCAGGAGAGCCACCAACCAGTTCCTAACCTCTGTTTCTTGCAATTCCTACAGGGCCTGGCGTGGGGTGGAGGGTGGCTCTCAACAAATATTTGTTGAACACCACTTGTTCTAGATGTGAGGCTCTCCACTACCACCAGCGGCATAGCCGGCACACCCATGCATTAGCAACTTGCCCTCTGCCAAGTCCTGGGATGGTGATAGGATGATGGTTCTTTGCAAGCTTGTCACCTGCCCCTCTTCCAAAGTGAGTTTACCCAGAGAAGCATTCTGAGGTTGAATTTGTCCCATACCACCCCTTCACCTACACATTGACACTCCCCACTGTCTACCGTGGGGTCAGAGACCTCGCACTACAAAGGCCCCTTGCCAAGCCTGGTATTGCTTGCAGCCTGTCTGAGGCTTTCACTACTTTCCCCCAGACTCTCAGTCCCTGGCCTCCTGGCTCATGGCCACTCCCAGTGCCCTTGGCTTTAGCTTCCTGACCCCCATATAACTGGCACCCAGGACCACTTCACCAGCTTCCCTCTCAGAACAATTGACTTTTGCCCCTGGAGTCCTTACACCTCTTTTGTTCAAGGTCATACCCCGGCTCAACACCCAGGATCCACCCTGCCAGCCTGTGTGAGAGCCATCCCCACTAGACTTTGAAAGGGACTGGACAGTGTGTTCAGCCACCTTCTCAAGGGCCTGTCCCTGGCAGCTTTACTGGTCCCACCTGTTCCTAACCTAGGAGCTGCCAATCCAACAAGACGAGGCTATTCTGGGAAGAAGCAGGAAGACCTCTTCACTCTAGTTGTGTCTTTCTTAACAAAGAAGTCAACAGAACTTTTTTTTTTTTTTTAAGTCTTTTAAAATACCGCACAGGATGCTACAGCAGTTAAGAGCATGGCCTCTGGAATCAGAAGGATAGGTGCTAAAAATCCAGTTCTGCCACTTGCTAGCCGTGTCATCCTAGGGAAGTTACTTAACCTTTCTCAACCTCAGTTCCTCATTTGTAAAATGGAGCTAAAAAGAAAAAGCCTACATTCCTAGGTAGTCATGAGAATTCTGTGAAATGATATATATATGAGCATATATCATAGCATGTGACAAGCAGTAGGTGCTCAATAAATGATAGTTATTATCAGCATTATATTAAATATTATTAAAGTATCTTTTAAGACTTTCTGGAGATATTTCATTCAGACAGTTATTTGTTCAACAAACATTTATCGAGAGCCTGCATTTCTCCAGATCCATGCCGAGTGCAAATATGGGATGTATAATTATGTTTATAAAAAGAAGCGGTATATGTTAATCACTTATTATAGGCCAGACACTGTTCTAGGCATTTTAGGAACATTGTTTCATTTAATATTGAGAAGAGCCTTGTAAGCTGGCAGAAATCATGATTGTCATTTTAGAGATGAAAACACTGAGGTTCAGAGAGGTTATCCCCAAAAAGACATGGCCTGTGATTGAGTGTGGCATGCACCACCCTTAAATAAACCAAAATATTTTAAGTTCAAGTCCCAACTATTGAGAGATCCACAATTTACTCTCATGTAATACAATCTCTTTATATAACTTTCTGGTTAAAGTCAAGGTCAGAGCAAAGCGGTTTGATTTCATCCTCACTGGTAAAAATCTCTGTAAGAGGCGAGTGTTCTCATGCCTTTGTTAGCATGCCAGCAATGAGCCTGGGGTCTCTCCTCTGATTACTGGGGATTTCATCATCATTCAGGAAACCTTCTCTCATTATGTGGGACTGAAAATAGAGATAGAAAAGGCAACAAAACTCACCCAATGCATGCTTTGCAAGTTATTTTGTTTTTTAAGCAAGTCCAAGTCATGATCTTGCTTTCAGATTCAAGCCTTATGCCTGTAGCCATTGAAAAGCAAGTATGTCAAGGGGTGAAAAAAGGTTCTTCAGTTAGCTAAGGTTTTATTCTGTTTCTACTGTGGTGGTTTGAAACTAATTACAGACTCGGTTGTGCCTACATGTGCAAAATGAAATGAGAGTTTGAGCCAATTACTCTAATAATGAAGAGAGGAAAATCCACTTTTCTTTCCATTATCTAAAGATTTCAGGCTTATGTGAGTTTTATATGTATATATTAAATTATGTGAAAAATTGGCCTCAAGCCTTCATTTCACTTTGCCTGTCTAGAAACAGACTCAAATTTTGTTTCAGAAAGGAGATGACATGCCTTAGGCATCTTCCAGGAGACTAGAGGGTCTTGGTGTAACAATTGCAGCCAAGATTGATTTTCTTATTGTTATGATAGAATACTTGTGCATGCCTGGGGGAGGGAAGTATATTATGAGGGATGACTTAAAAAAAAAAAAAAAAAAGGCTGGAATACCTAGAATAAACTTTAAGAGGAAGTTTCCACTCATATTATTCATTCATTTATTTAGTCCTTTCCAGGACATGCAAAGCCCTCCTGGCCTGGTGCTCACTCCCTTTCTAATTTCATCTCCTTCTGCCACTTGCCCAAACTGCCCCAGCAGGTCTGGCGTCGTTGCTCTCTTTCCATTCACTGAGCACTCTTCCAACTCAGGGCTTTCAAGCTTACAATTCCCTCCATGTGGAATCATCTTTCCGTTGATTTTTTCATTGTTCACTCCCTCTTTCCCTTAGATCTCTGCTCAAATGTCATTTTATCAGAGAGATGCCATTCCCAGTCACCCTATACAAACTGCCTGCTCCACACCTACCATTCTCTGTCCCCTTTGCCCTACTTGATGTTTTTTCTCCCTAGTACTTACCACCATCTGTGTGATATATGTGCATAAACATATGTATTATTTTGATAAACATGACCATATATTTTATTTTAATAAACTTTATTTTTAGAAGAGTTTTATATTTACATTTATATTTACAGAAATAATTGTGAAGATGATACAGAGACTTTTTCTTTCCTTTTTTTTTTTTTTTTTTTCTGAGATGCAGTCTCGCTCTGTTGCCTAGGCTGGAGTACAGTGGCACAATCTTGGCTCACTGCAACCTCCACCTCCTGGATTCAAGCAATTTTCCTGCCTCAGCCTCCTAAGCAACTGGGATTACAGGCATGCACCACCACACCCGGCTAATTTTGTATTTTTAGTAGAGACAGGGTTTCACCATGTTGGTCAGACTGGTCTCAAACTCCTGACCTCAAGTGATCTACCTGTCTTGGCCTCCCAAAGTGCTGGGATTACAGGCATGAGCCACTGCACCCGGGGGATACAGAGAGCTTTTCTAAACCGCATACCTAGTTACCTTTATTATTAACATCTTACATTAGTATGGTGCATTCATTACAATTAATGAACCAATATTGAAACATTATTATTATTTTATTTTATTTGTTTACCAGTTTGTAATGCAATGTATTTTTAAACACAGTGAAAGACACCTGACAGGTAACTGAACAAGTTAGCATTAGCTGGACCCAGGATTAACCAACTCATATCAGCATTCACAGACTTCTGCAGATTCCCTGAGGACAACAATATCCAATAGTGTTTACTTGTTCTGTGAGCACAGTAATAGAAGCGAAGCGACACCTTTGTTAATTAAAGCATATATTTTATGCAGACTTCCTTAGATTTTACCTAACATCCCTTTTCTATTCTAGGATCCTTCCAGGACACCACATTACATTTAGTCATCATGTCTCCTTAAGCTCCTCTGGCTTTTGATGACCTTGACATTTTTGAGGAGTATTTGTCAGATACTTTGTAGTATGTCCTTCAATTGAGATTTGTCTGATTTCTTTTTTTTTTTTTTTTCATGATTGGAGTTTTGGTCTTTTGGGAGAAAACAGAAGAGAGACAAAGTACCATTCTCATCATATCATATCAAGGATACTTACTATCAGTGTAACTTATCACTATTGATGTTGCCCTTGGTCATCTGACTAAGGTAGCGTTTGTCAGGCTTCTCCACTATAAAATTGCTCTTTCTCCTTCCTTTTTATACTGTATTCTTTGGAAAGAAGTCACTACGCACAGCTCAAACTTAAGGAGTGAGTGAGAAGTAAGTTATGATCTACCTCTTCATGGGAGGAATATCTACATAAATTTAGAATTATTCTGTTTGGGAGATTTGTCTCTTCTCATTTATTCACTCATTCATCTGATAACTCATATATATTTATATTTTTGGTTATAATCTAGTACTACTTTGTTTTGTTACTCAGTTGTTCCAGTTTTGGCTATTGGCAACTCCTCAGTTGGCTCCTATGACCCTTTGACATAATCCCATAATTGTGTATCTTGTGAGGTTTTTAAAAATTTTATTCTTACTTTCTGGCACTACAAGGCACTCTAGGCTAATTTTGCATATTTCCTGCTCCAGTTCTGGAATCAGCCATTTCTCCAAAGAGCCTGATTCTTGTTACTGCAGTGAGCGGAGATTGTGCCACTGCACTCCAGCCTGGGTGACAGAGCGAGACTCCATCTCAAAAAAAAGAAAAAAATTTCCCCGTATTTTACCTCTTTAACTTGCCCTCCTTTTTCCCCAACTCCTTGACAATCACTGATCTTTTTATTGCCTTTATAGTTCTACCTTTTCCAAAATGTCACATAATTGGAACCTTGCTTCACATATTTTCTTAGCATTTGGCATTGTTAGATTTTTTTATTTTAGCTATTCTAATAGGTTTATAGATGAATATCACTGCTATTTTAATATGCAATTTTTAATGGCAAATGATGTTGAGTGTCTTTATATATATATATAATGTGCCATCTATATATCTTCTTTAGTGAATCACATGTTCATATATTTTGCTTACTTTTTCACTACATTGCTTGTTTACTTATTGTTGAATTTTAAGAGTTCTTTGTATATTTGCATACAAGTTCTTTATCAGATATGTGTTTTCTTCAAGTTTGTGGCTTGTCTTTCTATTCTGTTAAAAATGTCTGTTGCAGAGCAGTTTTAGAATTTTAGTGATCCAGCTTATCAATTTTTTTAATGGATTATGCTTTTGGTTTTGTATCTAAACTTATCACTTAACCCAAGGTCATCTAGATTTTTTTCCTGTTATCTTCTAGATGTTTTATAGTTTTGTGTTTTACAATTATGTCTGTGATCTACTTTGAGTTAATTTTTGCAAAACCTCTAATATCACTTTCTAGATTCATTGTTTTGCATGTGGACATACAATATTTCAAACATGACTTGTTGAAAATATTACACTATATCCTTTGAATTGCCTTTACTCCTTTGTCAAAGGAGTTGGAAAAGGAATAAATCAGTCGACTATATTTGTGTCTATTTCTGGGTTCTCTCCTTGGTTCCATTAATCTATTTGTCTTTTCTTTCCCCAACCTTACACTGTCTTAATTATTGTAGCTTTATAGTAAGTCATGAAGTTGGGTAGTGTCAGTTCACTGACTTTGTTCTTTTTCTTTAGTATTATGTTGATTAATGTAGATCTTTTGCCTTTCCATATAAATTTTAGAATCATTTTATGGATACTTACAAAATAGTTTGCTGAGAATTCAATTTGTGTTATATTGAATTGTATTATATTGAATCTATCAAACACATAGGGAGAATCTGTCATCTTAACAATATTGAGTTTTCGAACCCATGAACATAGAATCTCTCTCCATTTGTTTAGATCATTTTTTATTTATGTCATCAGAGTTTTGTAATTTTCCACATACAGATTCTGTGTACTTTTGTTAGATTTGTACCTAAGTGTTTTTGTGGGGTTTTTTTTGTTTTGTTTTGTTTTGTTTTTTGTTTTTTTTTTTTTTGTTTTTGCAGCATGCTATTGTAAGTGGTATTTTTTTAAATCAAATTCCAGTTTTTTCCTTGATGGTAATTGCTAGAAAGAAATTGATTTTTGTATATTAACCCTGTATCCTATACCCTTACTTGCTTGCTTATTAGTTCCAGGATTTGTTGGTGTTGTCATTGGGTTGGTTGGTTGATTTGTTCATTCTTTGTGATATTCCACATAGACATTCAAGTCATCTGAAAATAAAGACAGTTTTATTTCTTCCTTTCCAGTATGTTTGCCTTTTCATTTCTTTGTCTTTTTGCACTAGCTAAGACTTCCAGTACAATCTTGAATAGGAGTGGTGAGAAAGGACATTCTTGCTTTGTTCCTGATCTTAGTGGGAAAGCATCCAATTTTCCATCAAGTATGTTAATAGCTGTAGAGTTTTTTGTACATGTTCTTTATCGAGGTGAGGAAAATCCTCTATATTTGTAGTTTGCTGGGAATTTTTAATTTTTAATCACAATAAAAAATGATTGTTAGATTTTTTCAAATACTTTTCCTGCATTTATTAATATGATTACATAATTGTTTTTATTTAATCTGTTGATGTAATGGATTACATTGACTGATTTTTGAATGTTGAACCAACCTTGTATACCTGGAGTAAATCCTATTTGGTTGTGGCATATAATTGCTTTTACACACTGTTGGATTGATTTGCTAATATTATATTGAGAATATTTTTCATCTGTATTCATGAGAGATAGTGGATTTTGGCTTTCTTCTTTGTAATGTCTTTGTCTGGTTTTAGTAATAGAGTAATGCTGGCCTCATGGAATGAGCCAGGAAGTTTTTCTTCTGCTTTTGTTTTCCTGGAGGACATGGTAAAGAACTGGTATAATTTTTTCCTTGAATATTTGGTAAAATTCACTAGTAAAACCATTTGGGCCTGGCACTTTGGTTTTTGGAAGGTAAGTAATTATTGATTCAGTTTCATTAGTGGATACAGCTCTATTCAGATGATTTATTTCTTGTGTTAATTTTGATTGTTTTTGTCTTTCAAGGAAGTAGTCCATTTCATCTAAATTATTTTTAGCTGCCTATGTTAGTAATTTGCAAATTCTCTCTTTTTATCTTGATTACCCTGGCTAAAGGTTTGTCAGTTTTATTGCTGTTTCTAAAGAACCAGCTTTGGTTTCATTGACTTTTCTCTATTGCTTTCCTGTACTCAAATTCATTGATTTATGCTTTAGTTTTTATTATTTCTTCTGCTTTTTTTAAATTTGAATTTCAACTTTTATTTTATATACAAGGAGTACATGTATAGGTTTGTTACATGGTTATATTGTGTGTGCTAAGGTTTGGGTACAGATCTTGTCTCCCAGGTAGTGAGCATCTTACACTAGGTAGTTTCTCAAGCCATGTCTCCCCTCCCTCCTGTCCCCATCTGGATGTCCCAGTGTCTCTTGTTCCCATGTTTATGTCCATGTCTGCTCAGTGTTTAGCTCCCACTGACAAGTGAAAACATGTGATATTTGGTTTTCTGTTCCTACACTAATTTGCATAGGATAATGGCCTTCAGCTGCCTCCACATTGCTGAAAAGAACATGATTTTGTTCTTTTTTATGGCTGCATAGTAATGTGATGTACGTGTTCCACAGTTTCTTTATCCAGTCCACCACTGATGAACACCTAGGTTGATTATGTCTTCGCTATTATGAATAGCATGGCAATGAACATGCGAGTGCATATATCTTTTTGGTGAAATGATTTCTTTTCCTTTGGATGTATACCCAGTAATGGGATTGCTACATTGAATGGGCTCTGTTTTAAGTTCTTTGAAAATATTCACAAATAAAATGAATTACCTAGGAATATAGCTAACCAAGGAGGTAAAAGGTCTCTACGAGAAGAACTATAAAACACTGCTGAAAGAAATTGGAGATGAAACAAATAAATGCCAGAACATTCCATGCTCATGGATTGCAGCAGTCAGTATTGTTAAAATGGCCATACTGCCCATACAGATTCAATGCTCTTCCTATCAAAGTATCAACATCATTTTTCACAGATTTAGAAAAACCTATTCTAAAATTCATATGGAGCCAGAAAAGAGCCTGAATAGCCAAAGCAATTCTAAGAAAAAAGAACAAGACCAGAGGTATCACAATACCTGTCTTCTGCTTTCTTTGGATTTAAATTACTATTTTTTCCCCTCCTTGTCTCCAATGTCTCTTTTGTCTGAAATTAATGTAACTACTACAACTTTATTTTGATGAGTGTTAGCATTGTATAGCTTTCTGCATCCCTTTACTTATAACCTATCTAAGTTAAAAGTGGGTTTCTTTGTAGGCCTTATTCTTTTTATCGTCTATGGCAATTTCTTTCTTTTAATCAGTATATTTAGACAATTCACATTTACAGTGATTATTGATATAGTTGGATTATTATCTACCATGTTTGTAACTATTTTATATTTGTAACATTTATTCTTTGTTTACCTTTTTTTCCTCTTTCCCTTTCACTGGTATTTATCAGGCATTTTATGTGATTTCATTTTCTCTCCTCTCTTAGCATATCAATTATACTTCTTTTTTTAAAAGTTAGTAATTTCCCTAAGTCTGGCTTCAGATAACGCTATACCACTTACATGTAGTGCAGTTACCTTATAAGGAAGTACTTTCAATTCCTCCTTCCTATCTATTATAACATTGCTGTAATTTATTTCACTTATCCATTTGCTATAATTACTCAATGTATTGTTACTATTGTTACTTTAAACATATAATTATAGATCAATTAAGAGTAAAAAAATAAAATATTATCATTTACCTTCATTTATTTCTTATCTGATCCTTTTCTTTTATGTAGGTCCAAGTTTTTGACCTATATCACTATCCTCTCTGAATAACTTTTTTTTCAACATTTTTTGTAGTGTAGGTCTCCTTTCAATAAACTTTTATTTGAGAAAAATCTTTCTTTCTCCTTTATGTTTGAAAGATAATTTCACTGGGCATAGAATTCTAGGTTAGTGAGGTTTTTCTTTCAACATTTTAAACATTTTACTCCATTCTGGTTTTATTTACATAGTTTTCTGAGAAGTTCATTGTAAATCCTATGCTTGTTTCTCTATAGATAAGGTGGATTTCTTGCCCCCTTTGGCATCTTTCAAAATTTCCTCTTTGTCTTTGGTTTTATTTTTGATTATTATTTGCTCAGGTTTCAATATTTTCATATTTATTCTACTTGGTGTTCTCTAAACTTCTGGATCTGTTGTTGGGTGTTTGTTCTTTATTTTGGGAAATTCTTGGCCATTATGATTCAGATATTTCTTCTGCTCCACTCTCACTTTGTTATCCTCATATTCTAATTGTGCATATGTTGTACCTTTTGAAATTTTTCTTGGGTGTCTTGGGTGTTTCCCTCCATTCTTTTTTCTTTTTGCATATCAGTTTGGGAAGCTTTTAACTGATGTATCTTCAAATTCACTGATTCTTTCCTTGCCTTGTTAAGGCCATCAAAGGCCTTCTTTTTTTCTGTTGGTGTTTTTATTATCATCATCATTATTATTATTATTATTAGGATTTCTTTTAGATACATTCTTAGTATTTTCATCTCTCGTTACATTGTCCATCTGTTTGTGCATAGTGTTTACTTTTTCCATTAGAACATTTATTAATCATGGTTGCATTAAATTCTCTGATAATTCTAACATTTGTGTTATATCTGAGTTGGGTTCTGATTCTTGCTCTCTCTCTTTGGACTGTGTTTTTCTTGCCTTTTAGAATGCCTTTTCATATTTTGTTGAAACCTGGATATGATGTATCTGGTAATAGGAACTGAGACAAATAGGTCTATATGTGACATTTTGTGTTAGAAATTGAGCTGTGTTTAATGTTTGTTATAGTTGTAATGCCAGAGGCCTCACATTCTTCTGTTGTCCTTATTTTCATCCCCGCTATTGTCTTTGGCTTCCCTAAGATCTGCTTCTTAGATAGATTCTATGTCTTGCTGCTGTTTGAGTTGTAATTCACTAATATTATACTGGGGTCATGTCGATGTGGTTTCAAGGTATGGGGAAGGTAAAGCATTCTATAATCTTTTGATTAATCTGTCTTTTAGTGGGCCTATGTCCCTGAGCTGTGACCTTCATAGATGTTCTTAGCCCCTACTCCTTTAGGTGAGACAGGAAGGCTCGCAGGCAATAGAGTTGGAGATATGTCCTTCCCCTGGGTGCAATAGGCTTTGGTAAAGTCTCTTGCTCTTAAGAGAAGGTCTTTGTTATGGAGAACTCTCTGTTATGGAAAAACACTGTAAAAAACATTTTACAGTGTTTACCCTTTCCCTCCCCCTGCCAGAGCCAAGAGGGGATCATTCTCGACTCTGCATTCCTGGAGGTAAAACCAATGAAAGTGTGGGCCCCCTTCCACTAAGACTGTTACCCTCAGGAGTTGCTCACTTTCTTATTAGTCCCAACACTTCAAATTCCCATTTCAGCCCCCAATACTTCAAATTCCCACTGAAGTGTCCCTACCAGTTTATGACTCCAGCAGCTGCTCCTCCAAGTAAGAGCTCAGCTGTGACTGTCTGGGTTGTCCTTTCTCTTCAGATTTCAGAGTGATAGTTTGTCCTGTAACTTCAGTTCTCTTATGGATCCAAGAAAAATCAGTGATTTATAGTTTCTTAGCTTTTTTTTTTTTTTGGAGTAAGGATGGGCTTAATGACTTACACAGTTTTTACATGTTGGAGCTATAACCACAAGTCTCTACGTGTCTTTAATGTACTTCCTGACTTTCCCTACTGGAATGTAAGCTTATGAAAGCAGGGGCTATGTCTGTTTTATTCATAGCTACAGCTTCAGTAGCCAGAATAGCACCTGACTCAAAGTAAGCGGGCCAATAAATAGTTGCTAATAGACTGATTAATCTCTTGGCAGTCATTGAGCATATTGTTATACCAGGCACTGTGCTTAGTGTGGAAAGACATCAGCTGCCTACATTGTTACAGTGGTGTGGGGGCGGGGCATGGTGGACATACACTTACAACTAAAATAACAATAAGCCACAGCGCAGAGAATAGGGACGTTTTAAAGCACTGAGGACACATACCTTATCTAGCCCAAGCAAGAGGGAGGTAGGGGTAAAGTATTGCCAGAGAAGAAAACCATCACCTGAGTTGAGTTGTAAACAATGAGTAGCTGTTAGCCTGAATAGTGGAGAGGGACCCGGCCAAGGAGACAGCACAGACCTGTCAGTCCATGTCGGACAACATGCAAAGTGATTTACTTAACCCACCTCATGAACGTTTGGTAGCCCACACAAGGCAGGCCACTGTTAACTCACAGGTCAGGAAACCGAGCTTCAGACAGTTTAAGTGACTCGACAAAATGTCACCAATGCTGAGTGATGGAGCAAGTGGGCTTGAGGCCAAAGTCCATTTTCTCTCTGCTACAGAGATGACTCAGCACGACTCAGAGTCTGGTGGAGGAGCAGAACACATAAACAGTCTTTGATGATACCCATGCTCTTTTGAATTTGCTCTTTTGTTGTTCGTTTTAAGATTTCAGCCCTAGAAGTAGTGAGCTGAAAATCAGGGCTGCTTTGCAAATGCCCACAAACCACTGAGGGGAGTTTTGTCAAAGAAGGCGGGAAAGAAAAATAAATGTGGGCTTCTGCTCTTTAAACCTCAGCCCAGTGAGGCAGACTTTCCCGGAATACTTCAGGCCTCTTCAAAGGCCTATTGTGGAAAATGTCCAGATGTGCGTGGAAAACCTCACTGGGAAGCTTCACAGTGAAGAGGCCTTTTAAGCGTGAACTGAAATGAAGGAAGCTGACACCATGAGTCCTATCAGGTGGCCTGTTTTCTGAAGGAGCCCAGATTCTCCCCTAACCTTAAGAAGGTTATAGGGGGTTGGGTGATTAGCCAGTTCGTATTCTTTTGCTAAATATTGTATCTCCTGTGATTACAGGAAGCAGTGGGTTTTGTTGTTTTTTGTTGTTGTCTTTTTTTTTTGCTGAAGTGAGGAGAGGAGATGGGGGTGGGGGCATTCTCCATATGATTTCTCTACCTGTAAGTTGTTAGTGACAATCTGGTCATTCCTCCAGCATACCTTGTGAGGGCTGGGAGGGATTTTTGGATTGGATAAAGTTGAGGCACTGAGTGAGTCCTGCCAGTTCCTATAATGATGTCTCTGAGTGTTCTGAGAGTCAGAATCCCCTGGAATCTGGCTCTGATTCCCTGCTCCAAATCCCTGTTTAAGCTATCTTCCCAATGCCCTCTTTGTCCTAGGTTTGAGGCCCTATCTTCCTCTTGCTAGATACAGTTAAGCCAGTTAACCCAGATTTAAATCCTGCTCTCTCATTAGCTGTGTTGTCTTGCACAGAGTAGCATCAGCCTCACCTAGCCTCAGTTTCCTCATCTGTAAAATGGAGGTAATACCAGTCCCATCATCATTCTGTTGCTGTGAGGATTAAATGAGTTGCTGCACACAAAGCATCTGGTCCAGTTCCTGGCACAGAGTGAGGGTTCAGTTTATTTTCATTCCTCTCCTCTTTAATCCAGTTGTACAAAGAGGCAGAGCTGTCCCATTTGACCAGCGAATTTTACTTCTGTAGCTCTTTAAATTCTCTCCCCGCCATGTACATATGGGCTTAGCTAAGTATTTTGAGATCACAGTGTATTTAGGGGAAAGTCCTTTTGGCTACAGCTAAAATTAGGCCTCTCTTGTGCTCCTCTGTTTACCACCCCCCTTCCTATTTTAACTAATTAGAGGCATTGACACTAAGAAACACTTGAGAAAAGTTGGAAGAACAGCTGGGAGTTGTTCTAGATACCAGCAGCTGCTGCCTGTCAGCATGCAGGCACAGAAAAGGATGATCCTGAGTGGGGAAATGCAGGGAGGGCACCTCAGAGATGAAGATGAGGGAATGGCAAAGTCTGTCCATGTTGTGGCAAACTGAGCAGGGTGGAGTTCTTATCACTGTGTCCTGTACCTTCTGCTGAGAGAAAAGAGGGGTCAGAGATACCAAAGCAGATAGAGGAAAGGGCGGCAAGAAAGAGGAAGGGAAGGAAGGTATTCAGGAGCTTAGCTAGTTGGTTAATTACTTTATGCAGACCACTGTTGCCCCTGCCTAGACCACTGCAGTATCTCTTAACTGGTCTCATGCTGCAGACTGTTTTGCTGCTAGAACCAGAGAGGTCACAGGAAAATACCATTCTTGCACCCTGAAATCCCTGTGACAAGCTTCCAGCATAGAATTGAGACAAAATTCCAAAACCCATCACATGGCCCCCGAGTACCTGGATGCACCTTCCCCCCTGTTCCCCGTAATTGTTACTGCTCAGTCCTGCTGGCTTCTCTTCATTCCCTCTGCCTCAAAGGCCTTTCTGTCCTGGAGCCAGATTGCCTGAGTTTAATCCAGGTTTCTCTACTCGCTGCTACTACCTACAGGCCTCTCCATCTCCCTTCCAGCCTTAAACACCTACTGAGCTCCCCTGGAATTCCCTGTCCACGTCCTACACGCTCTCCTCATGGAGTCCCCTGGCCTGTGCACCCCCAAATAAAAGCTCCTGTGTTTCCAGATGGCCATGGTGACTGTGCATAAGGCCTAGCAAATGTGCATGGACCATGGAGAGGTCTCATGTCTTCTGGCTTGATGCACATTTTTGTGTCCCCTGCCCCACCTCCTCCTCACTACCCTTGGGAAACTGGGTGATGTCTCTGTGAAAAGGGCTGAGCCTCAGGCTCTATGTGGATTGTCCAGTGCTGCATTTAAACTTCCTTAGTATTCAGAACTTACGCTGTTTTTTGTTCTTTTTTTTTTTTTTTTTTTTTTTAAGGGGTTTTTTT